>NW_025784609.1:0-23439 GCF_021130785.1 Homalodisca vitripennis
ACGCAACTCAGTGAAAACCCTGTATGTGATACATGACGATGCTACTTTTACCTTATAGAATATTTATTTACAACCAATCGTTAGAGTTAACAACCAGTTGATAATTGTACAACTTGGAAGTAATGTTTACATAAAAAGCAAGACTGTGAATTATAAAGAAAAATACATTTAACAGGATTTTTGTTTATAAGCCGCTATTCAAAATGGATGTTTACTGCTGTATAGTGGTAATTTTGCTATGCAGGTAGATTAAAAAATCAGGCTTCTCTTTACTTAATACCCATTCCGTTGGTTGCTGCGATCGCAAAACGGTATCTCTCAGGGTAATAATTAAATGACAGCTAACTACGATTGGGTCGAGTCATCTCCCGCCAGATACCCGATTTATTTTTCGTTTGTTATTGTAGTCACGTTTTCCCTAAAACCAAATTTTCAGACGCGTTCGCATTAGTGGACTTTGAATGTGGTCGTTACCAAGTACATCTTTTCTTTCTGACTTCAGAAGTTTATTGCTGAATTACAGAAATGGACAATGATTCATAAAGTTTTCTGACGAAAAGGGGGGATTATGCAAACAATTAAACATACAAAAAGCCAACAGTTATCTGTTAGTATAACAAATATATGGGTGGCAATAGAACCTAAGCAGACCCACTATATTGGAATTCCTTACAAATTCTTCCCCAGTCAAATCTCTGAAGTGGTGGAGAAAGCTATTTTTCCTGGTTGTTGGAAAGTGGGCAATAGTAAATTATAGGCCTTCTCTTGTTCAACATGGAATAAACAAAAACCACGGATGAAAAAAAGCAATTTCAAACACAGGAATTGTCAGAGTAAATCACTCCATCACTGAAACTTGCAGAGCCATGTCCGTAACCCTATGAGTTTGAAGCAGGGTCGTCCTTCATCAGTAGAAAAAAGAAGAAAGACTAAACAAACACCCTCACTTTCTTTCGCAGCTCATCCAACAAAAAAAAATAAAGGACTGTTGCTGTTTGTAGCACAATATAAAGGTTGGCCAGGAGGAAGAAAGGAAAACACTTCACTATTGTAAAAATCCTGTTCAAAAAATCCTGGTCTTTCATCCTGCAGAGTGTTTTGAAACGATACCATTACCGTGCTTCCTAAAAATATAAAACTTATTAGTGTAAGTAATCAAATTTTATATCTTCTATTACTATAAGACTTAGAAATTTAAAATTAAAATTATTAATTTTTTTTTTTTTTTCTTTAACTAATAATGAATAATGTTAATATACTTTATCTGACTATCCAGATTTGACTAAATAATGGGTTTTTACTGAAAATATTGCTAAAAATAAATACGAGCAGTGAGGAGGGGGTCAGACTGGTGGAAAAACTCGAATACCAAGTGGTAAGGGTTAAAGACTATTTCTATGTCAATCCTCTGTAATAAAACTCAGCAGTTCATTGTATGCTACTGGTGTTGGTGTATGTGACATTTTTCCCCTCTATTTTTTTCTCTATTTTAACACTGTAGTATATCAAAACAACTGTAAAAAGTGAGTTAAAAGTTTTCCAACAGGTAAAAAGCTTATAATGAGACATTAAAATTTATCTTTTGGTGAACTAACTCGAACTTAAAACTTATTTCAAAATTACTCACATTTATTGAAGGTAAGAGCACATGTTTTCCTCACAGAGTTGTAATTGTAATTTTTACTGCTATAAACAAGACTGGCTGTTAGTGATAGCTGTGAAACACTAATTCTGTATAAAAAAGTTGTGCTTTGATATGTTGCTGGACGGATTTTAATAAACATAACATCTTGATTTTTACAAAACTGAACTGTAAATGACAGGAAGTGAGCACTGAATTGACTCTGGTAGTAACAAGCAAGAACCACAGTAACTTGGAATATAAAAATCAGCTGTAACTGTCTCTGTCTGATTGGATTGGAGGCAGCCACCTGCAGTGACAGGTCAAGGTCAGCTGGTCTTTTCTGCTCTGCCTGCTGTCTGCTTCGTTTACTTTGTACATATTGTTGACACTACTGACTGAGTCCGCCCACCACTGGTATTACATTATCTCAACTCATTGCAGTTTTTTAATAGGAACTGTTCATAGTTTTAAAAACACTGTGTGATAATACATTGAAGTCCACGTTGAATACATACTGACTTGTATAAATATTTGTAAATAATTTGTACATAATACAAATTAACCCTAAGAACTAGCGAGTAGACTTATTCTGAACTGGCAATTTTTTGTCTGCTAACACTTATTTTTAAACAACTACTAAAATGACTGTTTGTCCATTTAATACAGGAGATATTATTTTTGGAAAAATCAAAGGGAATACGTCACTGGCCTGCAAAAATAATAGATATTGCCACAAATGAAAACAAACCGCCTAAGTTTGATATTCTGTTCTTTGGGGGATAATACCACTGCTACAGTCAAACAAAGCAGCCTGGCTCCATTACTTAGAAAAACATACATACTTATGGATGCCCACTGACAGGACAGTCACAGAAACGAGAAATTTAACTTGGCGCTAAAAAGAAGCTGAATCAGCCTTTTATAATCAGACACCAAATGTAAACAGGGACACACCAACACCTGACAATGGATACTCAACCATGTATACATCTGCTGGGACAAAGATCCTTCCCACAAGAAACAACAGCTCAATAATAATAGAATTAGAAAACAGTCTTCTAGAAAATGACCCAACAAATGATGAAGACAAGCTTAAAATGGCTGCCACCATAGGTATGCGACTCTCCTAAAGGAAAATAACCATCTAAAAAAAACAAAGTAGCTGTACTGGAGAGTAATCTGGCTAGCAACGAAGCAAAAATGGAAGAGATGAAAGAAGAGGAATTAAAGTACCCTGGACAAAATGGAGAAAAAAACTGCTTGTCAAGCTAAATGAAAACTCAAGCACAACTGGACAAAGAGAAACTTGGAAAAATCACATAACCAAAACATTTTTGAAAACCATGACCAAAGACAAGAAGCACTTAAACAGACTACACTAGTAAAATAAAGCACTTAAAAACATACTATTTCATGCCTCAACACTAAAATGGACGAACAAAAAACCAAAGAACCAATACCCACTAAGAACATAGAAACTCAAACTGTGAACAATAATCTACCATCTTCCTCAACTATTGTGCTTGACATGGCAGAAATAAAAAAACCAACAAAATTTCATAATAAGCAAAATCAACTCATCCCAAATATTGCACTTCCAAGCCGTGCCATGCAATACTAAAGGAAGCATCAACTCAGACTGAACGCAATCAACCAGTGACACCAAATGTTAATCTACAACTCAACAAATGAGCTGAATAAAATAAAGCTAAAGCAAGCTGAAATGGAGCGCACCATTAAAATTACTAGAGACACAGCTTCGCAATCTTAACCCCAACATATCCGGACTCAGTCAAACCACAAACAAATGTCTGTAGCATATCACTACAGGCAGCTAAATATCGCTCCCTTCAACAGGCACCGAAGATCACCAGACACAAACCCTGTATCAACTCTCTCCAGAAAATCGTGTGGAAATAAAAACTTTAGCACAGGTAAGTGAATCTTTAACAACAGCAAAACCATCAAAAGTACAAGTAACAGAGCCTAAAAAGCGATATGCAAAAAGCTAACAATCAATCTTTACCTTCCAATAATTTAATTAAAAGAAGCCCCCCTCAAGATGCAAAAATTAGAAAGCCCGAAAAATCAGTAGAACAATTTTTTGCTGACTACATAGACCACTACAAAACAAAAATAGGGGAATGGGAGTCAGGACTAAAGAAAGGTACAGCACCAAACCCTCAAAATTTTAACTCCAGGAGCTCAACCGCCAAAGATGACAGTTACCACCCAAACAATCATCACAACAATATGCCGACACATAATTTTTTATCCCAGCGACGCCCCCAAAGGAAGTACACAAGCAGGGAAAATTCCACAACACAAACATTCAAAACAGTACCAAACCAAGTGTAAGAATAACTTCACCAAATACACAAGAAGTTAACAACAAAATAAATAGACTGATACATCTTCTAGAAAACTTTAACACCTCCACCAAACATTGTCGTTATAAGCGAACATGGACTAAAACCCTACCAAATTGAAAGTGTTGCACTGATACCTAGGTACCGCCTGATAGCTCATTTCAGCAGAGAGCGCTTCAGAAAAGGAGGAGTTGCAATATTTGTAGAGGAGAAACTAGATGAATATGCAGAAGCAGTAGATATCTTTGAGTACTGTGAAGAATGTGTATGTGAAATGGCGATGATAAAACTAAAAATCAACAAAACATGTCTAAATATAATTGGAATATATAGATCTCCGGATAAAAACCTTGATGAGGCTCTGGAAACTAATGTCGGCAATGATAGGAAGTCAGCAAAGCAGAAAATAGTCCTGTTATCATCATGGGAGACATAAATGTGGATATCCTGAAAACCAGATCGAAAGTCAATCAAAATTAAATGAAACCCTAGCATCTCATGGAATACAACGGGGTCACTTGCCACCCACAAGAATAACACCGGAATCTAAAACTTCAATAGACTGTATCTGTACCAACCTTACAATGGAAGAAGTGGATACTCAAATTATTGATGCAAAACTATCAGACCACACAGCTCAAATGTGTTCCTTGATATTAGAAAACACACCAACAAAGCCTACTACTCTAAGTAGAGATCTTCGACCACAAAGTCTACAAGACCTTAAAATGATTTTATCAGCGGAAAACTGGGAAGATGTTTTCAGTGCCCCCATCAACAGACGAAGCATATAACTTCTTCATTAACACTGTCACTCGAGCTCTCAATGCAACATGCCCCCTAAAAACCAGGAAAACTTAAAAACAAATGTAAACCAAAACACTTTGCTGACCAAGAAGCTATCAGACTAAAAAATTGTTATAAGGAAGCACAGGACAAATATGAACAAACAGGCAACTACATTGATAAAGAAAACGCAACTCGCATAAAAAAAACCTATGACCAGAGGCTTAAAACACTAAGGCAACAAACATCTGCTGACTTCATTCAAAGGAATGAAAATAAATCAAAAGCGGTATGGCAAGTGATAAATACCTCACGGAATAAGAAAAAAGACTGCTCTGCGCTCAAGTTAAAAGTCGATGGGGACCTAACAAACAAACCCTCAAAAAGTAACAAACTGCTTAAACAACCACTTTGCAACCATTGCGGAAGCTACACTTTCAAAAACATCTCCTCTAGAGAAAAAGACACCCCTGCTAGGTCAACAAACAATAGCACAAACATTTTCTCCACCATTTCACAAACAACCAATGAAGAGGTAATGTCCATTATATCAAAATTAAAGTCAAAAAAATTCAGCAGGAATCGATGAGATCTCTTCCAGAATGCTAAAAATATGCATGAACGAGCTGACACCCCCTTTGGTCTCAATTTTTAATAAATCATTTAAGCAGGGCAAAATTTCCATCAGGAATGAAAGTTTCAAAAATTTACCCAAAGTATAAAGGTGGAGACAAAACCATACCTACTAACTACAGACCAATCTCCCTCATCTCAACCTTTTCTAAAATATGCGAAAAAAATCGTTCTTTCAAGGCTCCTAGATCACTGCTCTCAACATGGCCTACTGACAAACAACCAACATGGATTTCAAAAAGGAAAGTCAACAACTACTGCCATGATCAAGCTGATCGAACACCGTGATTGACAGCCTTGAGGAGGGTGAACTACAGATGTCAATTTTTCTGGACTTCAGCAAGGCGTTCGACTGCCTTAGTCATAGTCTTATAATACAAAAACTGGAGAGGCTAGGTGTGAACAATAGTGCAAAACAATGGTTCAAAAGTTACCTACAAGGAAGAAGACAACTTGTTGAAATAAGACATACAAGCAGGGATATCACCTCAGAAATTAGATCAGACCTACTACCCATAGACAGAGGAGTACCACAGGGATCAGTGATGGGTCCAGTCCTATTCATCCTATTTATAAATGACATGCCACAATACCTTGATGAATACTGCACACCCTTGCTTTATGCCGACGACACTACACTGCTCCTAAAAAGGGAAGACATCGGACAAAAATTGCGGTATCATCCTACACGGCCTTAAACATGGCCTCTATCACTACTGTTATGGCAATGATCTGGCAGTTAATCCATCAAAAACAAAGCAAGTTGCATTTGGAAGACGAGCAGCAGAGGTACCTGTCCTTCCTGATATAGAAGCAGATTCACAAGCAAAGTTCCTTGGCATAATACTGGATGAAAACCTTCACCTGGACACCACATCTTGATAACATAAGCAAAAAACTGAACTCTGGGCCTATATGTCATTAAACAAATTAAAACAATCAGCGGCAACCAAACTGCAAAAAACTGCCTACTTCGCCATTATTTGAAACACATCTGCGATACGGACTAATAGTTTTGGGGCACATCCGCTAAAATTTAACAAGAATTCTCCTCCTGCAAAAAAAAAGCTATTAGGGCTCTATCTGACCTACAGAGTCGGGAATCATGCAGAGAAGCCTTCATAGCTCAAAAAGTCCTAACTGTGGTTGCGATGTACATTCAAGAGGTAATTCTCTATGTTGATGGGGAAGATCTACCAAGGCTCAGCAGCACCCATGAACATAACACAAGACATGCCACGAAGTACATCCTACCAAACCACCATCTCTCCACTGTACGAGAAAAAAACCTTCGTATATGGGTAGAAAAGCTATTCAACCACCTCCCACAAGACCTCCGTTCTAAAAGGGGCAAAGCGCTGAGGGACTTCGCTGCAGAGGTGGCTCTTGGAACGGCCCTACTACAGCCTGGAGGAATTCCTACAAAGACGACTCTAGACTGGCATCTATCTTATATCTATTTTTCAATTGTATGACACTATTCTGTAATCTTAATGATGACAAATAAAGATGAATCTAAATCTAAAATCTAAATCTAAATCTAAATCTGGTACACAGAGACTGTAAGAGTTTGCTTATTATGCCCTTTTATGACCATATGACTTATGGAATCACCTTATGAGGAGACTTGTTCTGTGTCAACCTAGAACAGGTTTACTTTCAAAAGATGGCAATAAAAACATTCGCTGGATTGGGGATACGGTGGGTACAGGAAAGATGTTCAAGATATGGAAAATTTGACAGTGGTTTCTCACTGTCTTGACAGTTATTTCGTCTGCTTGTACAATTGAACTTTAAGACCTGCCACTATTCATCAGCACAATACCAGATTTGCAAATAACTGCAATCTTCACCACTTTTCAACCACTTTACTGCACAACATTGTATGCTAAGAAACCAGCATACGCTGGGACCAAGTTCTACAACCTTGAAGAGTAGGAACGACCATGATCTCAGACTCCATTTAAAAAAAATGGCTTGGTCAACGACCATTCTACACAGCGGATAACTTTTTATCCTAGAGAATCTTTTGACAAATATATTTAATTGTAATAATGGAACTTTGTTCTTGTAAAAAATGTAATGTAATATAACTTTTCTGACGCCTGATTTTGATCAATGATTTTTTTCTCTCTCTCTCTCTGCAAAAAGTTGCAATTGTGGACATATTTAATATTTTGTGAATGTTCCCCCATGGCAGATCATTCTCTACTGAGGGTTAACAATTCTTAATTAAGGTTTTGTCCATACTTGTCAGTAACGATAATGTTTGCAACACTGAGCATTTTCATCTGTAGTTTATTTTTCCTCAAATGTTTTAAATATGACTTACAAATATATTAATGTATCTGTTTGAGAAGCATGTTATTTAATTAGATTCTTGAAAAGAAATAAGTATTTAATTTTTACATCAAGCTCTCAAATGCTTAACTAAGTCAGAAGTTTAATAGAATAAATAAACACTACTTGATTTCCAGGAAGAGTTCACATCCCTGGGGAACCCATGCAAGATTACACCAGAAGAGTATTTTAGTGCAAATGTGGACCTTGAAGGCAGGGACATTGGAAGACCAAAGGAAATAACCACGAAAATACAGAAGTTCAGGGTGAGTTAAAAAGCATTTTCAGGTATAAAAGGTTCAGATGATTGTAAGGGATCTAACAAGGCTCACTAAAATAACTAAACTGTGAATTTTATAGTTATGGACCTATAAATAGTTGGCTGTTACAAAACAAAACTCCTGTAGCAAAACAAACTGTAATGTTTTAAATATTAGTGCTGTTAGCATACTCAAAACTAATCTACATAAACTGAAAAAATTTCAAACTAGACCAACAATTTAAAAAGTACAAATTGTTATAGGGATTGTTATGAGTCAATTGAGAAAAATCAGATTGAAAGTATATTTCAGAAACCATTGAACTTTGTTGAAAAAACTGATTTTTTGTTTGTTTTTATAACATTTTTTTGTGATACAAAAATAGTTTTTCTAAAGAACACTGAACAGAATTTTTGTAATGAAAATTTTTATAAATTAGCAACTGTTGAACATGGTGTGGCTCAGGGTTTTGTCCTGAAGCATTATTATTCACAATATATAATACAGCGAAACTCTGTTATAACATGTTTCACAAATAAAGTTTTCCAGCCTACATCTATACTATATTTCACTGATAAATGAGCTTCTTATTTAAAAAAAGTCAAGTACCACACTAAGAGTTTCCTGCTTGCTCAGTTCTTGTTTCAGTACATTTTGATGGCTTATAATCTTTTTATCTCTGCAAATCACTGTTTTTGGCTATTTTTGTTGGACACACTGGATCCAAGGGTTGCCCTGTTTTGAATTATCTCTATTATCTGACTGCAACCTCTTAGAAAGCTACTGAAACAATTGAGAGCAACCCGTCTGATACTCCAATTTCCTTAACAAAAGATTCATCTACATTACCAAAAGCTTTCCAGAAGTCACAGAATAGACTAGAGGTCGCCTCTCTCTGGTCCAAGGCAGCCAGCACACAGTTTGTTAAACCTATAATAGTGTCTGAAGTTGAATTAGAAACCAAATATTTTTTATTAATTATTCATAATTATTAAAAAAAAAAAACTTTTAAGCCATGATTTTACAAACAGTTTAAAACATTTTGAAAAAAAAAAAAAAACTGAAAGGCCTGAAATAAGTCTGTAATTTTCTTTAAAGTTTGAGTTATTGTTTATAAATATTGGAATTACTCTGGCTGTCTTAAGACATTCAGGGAAGACTCCATCAACCAGGGAACTATTTACCAGAGAGAGAAAAAGGTTTTTATAACATGTGGATGTGCTCTACCAAAACCCTCAGAGTTATTTCAGCCAGACTTGGTAATTGATTTGATTTGAACGTATTTACAACTTCAATTATCTTCTTTTTCACAAACTGGATAAAAATAAAGTGAACTATTTACAAACAAATTTTGCAAAAAAATCTAGGTCATAGTACCTTGAATTAAGCAGGTTAGAAATAATACAGGTGTACTTGTGAAATGGCTATTAAATTCTATTGTGACATCCATTGAATTCATAATAACTTGCTCTTTTACAATTAAATTAATATTTTTTGTAGAATAAAATTATTTTGTATTTGAATTAATTATAAACCAGGTTGTTTTTGGAATTATTTCTAGAGCATTGTATTTTATTTACTAGAGGCTTTTTTTTGCACCCAAGACCATTTTAATCATGATATGTAACAAAAGTTTAATTTTTTGCAGCTGTTTTCTTAGTTTATTGATGGTTCTGGCAAACAGCTCCCTTGACAGGACAACATTTACCCCAACTATGTCAGTCACCCAATAATTATGGAAATGATTTTAATTTTTTTCATTGGGAATGTTAAGTCATAATAAAATACTAGCTTTTGAACAAATTTTTAGAAATTTACATCAACCGATTAACCAGAGATTACATTTAGCCAGTCTTGTTCTGACACCTTACAGATATTCCATGTACACCTTCCCTGTGGGGAGTTAGTCTACCTTGGTTGCATAAGATAGAAGGTTAATTTAACGAGTAAATTCTATATAGTGTTATTGAATCTCCAAAATCCTTTGAGCTTAAAGGAAAGCTTATAGAAAAAATTGGTATTAATGTGCTAAAAAAAGTCATATGCTTCTGCACAGTAATTACAATTTTTTAAATGTTTCAATCCGAATTGCTTTTTGAATATCACACACATTTCTATTGTGAAATTTAGATTGTATCCATAACATCTAAGGTTGCTTGTCGACGTGTCCCCAGGCGACGCTGTGGCTCTGCGAAGATTACCCACTCAGTCTACAAGAGCAAATTATGCCCATAGTAGATCTGATGGCTATCTCCAGCTCGCACTTCGCCAAGCTCAAGAACTTTATACAGATGCAACTTCCCGCTGGTTTTCCCATCAAGATAGGTATGCCCAATTTAACGTGTTTGCTATAAACGCTCATATATTATATGGTTTCCTATTGGTGCTTGTGTATCAGCCGTATATAAAGGATTTTGGATCATAACTACTGATGTAAGAAGTCGGTTTGCTTTTAAAGGAGAAACCTTAAGCAATATACCTCGTGCACTGATGATAAAAATTTACCTAATTCACACTTTACAAAAATGATGAATTTCCTTCCAGCCTCTATGTGGTACAAATAAACAAATTAAATAATTTTTATCTTAGTCTGTCTTTTGTCCATAGTGTAATATTGCAATGTGTGTGGATCTCTCAATTTTTTTATCATCATGCAATGTGGAAAATTGTGGGGGTGCCTCCTTGTTTTATCAAAACTTAACATTTTTTCGATTTTAAATTATTATCTCCCATATGTACCACTTATTATTGCTGTATAAACAATTCAATATTTTATCAAAGGGACCATTAATACGTTCATGGTGACGTGAACCCTGTTGGGTACACACCAGGCTTTTGTAAAGCGCATCATGTGCCCAATGGGCTACATGTTGCTATGTATTTCCTTATTGCGATTTTATTGTTTGCCTGTCTTGGTAGATTTTAATTTGATCCCGCACTTTAATAAAATACCTCAATCTATTGTGTATCCCATCGGGAGCACAATTGCTTAATTTTTTAAGGTAAATTAATTTTTTAGGTGTCCTGGGATAGAATTGTTGGAAATATATATTGAAATAATTGTTTTTGTGCAAAAGTGCGAAGCCTACATACATTTCTTGTTATACTTAGATGTTTACCGTAAAGAACTATTAGCTTTTGTGCTATTATTATTGATTAATTCGACGGGTAAATAAAAAAGTCCAGAAATAAGATGTCGTTGTGAACTTGTTAATAAATAAATACATACGGAATCTTAATCCTGAAACAATCTGCAACTCACCATGTTGCTCTGATTAAATTAATTCTACAAGATGTTCCATCGACTCCCACTAGCCTGAAGAGGATGTTATATTTTTTCCTAAATTTGTCATGTATACTAGTTTTGTACTCCAGCATCGTAGCTGATCTTTTTCAGAAATTCCACTGTTCCACGTCCTGAATGCTCGAATCACATTCGGGAACATCTTCGCAATGGATGAGGCGGTGGCAGGAGTCAGCAGAATAGAGGAGAGCAGTCGGATGTCCTGTTCCTTGGACGACTCCTGTTTTGAGCCCCCTGCTTCCTACACACTAATGGGTGAGTTCAACAATACAGGGAATTCTGTCAATTAGAAAAAAAGTATTTTTAGCTCCATACATTAAATGTCCAATTCCATCAGTTGCGTGATTACCTCTATTACAGAACTTGCACAGTAAAGTGAGTCCATAGTTATACATAGTATTAGTTATAGTATACATAGTTCTTTAAGCAGCTGATCTGTGTATTTAATATACCAGCATGATTATATTATAATGATGAAACGAATTGTTTCTGTTTAGGGGCCGACATGAGAAGACAGATCAGTCTGGAGGAGGATGACGACATGTTGCAGTACGCCATCACCCAGAGTCTGCTGGAGGCTGGTAGTGAAGAGGATCAGGTGAGATTAGACATGTTGTACACCCATACATACTAATCAAAAGGCTGCTGTTCATGTAATAAGATGAAGGAGGAGGGCTAGATACTGCAGTATAGCACCACCACCACCTAATCAGTTCTATGCTGCTTAAAGGGTTTTGATTTGAGTCTAAAAATTTAAATTTAGCTAAACCATGAAATCTCCACTAACCATGAAAGCTCCACTAAATTCCATTCTGGAATTGACAGTAGCACTATTCTCATGCCCACAGGGAGTATTCTGAAGATCAATTTATTCAATAAAAAAATGTTCATGGAAATGAGATTTTTTTCAAGATGACGCATAATGAGATGAGACACCCTAAGGATTCTTTTATGCATGTGATATGTATTGGTACAGTAAAAACATATACAGTGAAATAATTCTGATACAGTGCAAACTCTCTGTACCTACAAAAATTCTGTTGTACGGCTAATCTTTTTGTTTACAACATAATTGTTTCATGAGCCTTTTTGTAGCTTTTAGTATAACTGCTTTACGTCATTGTAAAGATAATATTAAATCGAACAAGATAACTGGACTAATTAGCTTGTAATAAGTGTCACAGTCATGCAGTAAAACTTTTCTTTTTTCAACCATACAAAGAGAAAGAATCAAATAAAACACAACTCTAGTAATTATGATGATTGTTCCTCAGTCAAGCAGCTGATTTTCCAAAGGTTTCAGACTATTTAAACACGCTTTATCTCTAACCTAAAACCAAAGTCACTTGATCTTATAAATCTAACAACTAAAAAATGTTCAATGAGATATCAGAATGTATAAACTTGAATTACCTGAATTATTATGATATTCTTAAATTTCGTGGTTAGATTTTATCACAATTTATCTTTAATAATGTCTTGACATAACAATGTTTATAAACATGCAGTTTGTGCCATTTTGTTAAGCAAGTAATGAACTATAAACAGTAACAATGTCGAGCCGACATTGATTTTCGTGTTAGTATCCCACTTTCATCCATGCTGGTGTGATGTGGTGATTTTTTTTCGTACTCGTAACTTGTACTCGAGACTTGCATTTTAATGCAGTGACAACGACTGGATTAGACTCCAAGCAGCTTTTGGGTATGTTCAAACCCTTTTCTTTTCCCTTCTTTTCTTCTTTCTGTTCTTTGTTTTTGTATAATACTAATAACTCCCCCACCTGATGAAGAGGATATATTCCATCGTCAATAACAAACTTTACACAATGAAATAACATTATTAAAACGGAATATACAAAATGTTTTTCTTTGAAAAAGATGTGAATTTCAGGAACAAAACTAAAAAGTTTAAAAAAATATTAAAAAACTGTGTATTTATTATGTATTTACATGCTGTTCTAAGTTTAGCTAAAATATTTGATTATGAAACAGCAGATGGGCTACTAAAAAACAATTTATTTTGAGTTGAGCATTCCAAAACAGATGTATCCATTGAAAACTAAAATTCAATTTTTCAACCAAAACCAATACTTTCTTCTGTATTGTGTTTTGAGAAAAGTAAAAATCATGTGGTAAAGATTAAAATAATTGCAGGTTGACATATGGGAAGCACTGCAGGTCCAGAGGCCAAACACTCCTGGATACACTCCTGACGACGAAGAGAAAGCTCTTCAAAGGTGAGTAGAACTCCCAACACCGTTCTGAGGTATGGTCACCACACAGACAATTGGTATGACTCATCACCATGTACTTACTGTGCTGTGTACTTGCTTATTGATACAACTGATAAATATGATAATGCTAGATGGAGTGTTGATATGCTAGTGTTGGAGTTACTAGTTATTTTTTTTGGGTGTGTCCCTGGGCGTTGGATGGGGAGATTTGGTGGTTACTGGTGATGGATGTGGGTCTTTGCAACTGAAACTGCCTCATCACTATTCCCCATAACTGGTACGGTTACAGAACCGTGACAATAAAAATTAAAAGGCTCTACTGAAATTGTTGTGATAACATGACAAAGAAAACTGCTATTGCAATATTTTTTATAAAAAAGTAGAAGGTTCCACTGGAGCTGTCACAACAGTGCAACCGTTTGCAACGGATTCTGGACTTGTACTGTTACTAGAATGATCAGATAACCATAAAATATACGTTGCAACAAGTCCATAGAGGCTTATTTTTATATTTCCACCTTTTTTTCTTTTTTACCTCCTTCCAATACTATTTGTTATTCATTGGGAATTTACTTGTACTATTTAGCACTTTTTTAATCCGTTAACAATGTTTTATAGCTTATACTAATTATCAATCATTTGAATACCTAGTTAAAAAAGTTTCAATATTTTCCACTTTTATGTCATTATCAACATCTAATTTTTATATTAATAACAAACTATACATTAATGTTTTTCATGTACCATATTTGATTTACTTTATACTATTGAGCCCAAACAATACTAAATAAATGTTGTAATAGAAATATTTTCATTTCACGTGTTGGTAAAAATTGCTAGAATTTGAACCACCTATTATTTGGAACGTCTGTTAAATGTGTATTTTTTACCTATGTTGCAATAAAAGAACTGTGATATACATGATGAGATAAGATGTTTCGTTGCAGTAGAACTGTTAGCTCCACGGCTGTCGTGAACTTGTAACGATTCCGCGTCAGGAGTGGTTTGGCACATCTCTAACTGGTGAATTAATAAGCCAGGTTGAACCTATCTAGTGAATTTTTTTATTGGATAAAATTCTGTCAAGACTGGGAGATTCTTCCAGAACCACAATACAATCCTAAAGGTTGAACATATTAACCCAACAGGAGGAACAGAAATGAGACAATTCAGATTTTGTTAGAAATCCAGTTCGTGGAGCGATTATTGTGGGATAAAATACCCCACGTACTGAACAGTAGTCCAGAGAGGATGTTTGAGCTAAATCACATACAGGAAAGAATATTTCACTAATAACAGAACGGACAGGACCGTCATGTCCTTAAGCTATTTAAAGTTGAAGGAGCAGTTGTTCCTTGCTCTACAAAAAGAGGGCAGATGACAGAAATGAAATAATGATGGTAGTGTTGCTCATCAGTTGCGACAGGGCAAGTTTCCAGTTAGCATATATACTAAAATCGTAAAGAAGAGTCTCATTCATATGGATTACTATCCGTTTTTCCAGAGAGAACTTTCCTGTCCTAACATACCCAATTGAGTGAGAAGTCTTACCTCTTTTAATTAAAGTATTCCAACAGTTTTGAATGGACAAGGAATGGATGAATTGGTCAGTAACTCACCATTACGTAACAATCAGCAGGTTAATATAGTAAGGAAATCCACTAGAATTATACTGCATAGTTTAGTTGGAAGGTGACAAGAAAAAAGTAACCTTGAATGCTGTTGAATAGCTAGTAAGAAACACAACTCCTTATAAGGAACAAAAGGAATGATCCAATTTTTCGTATTCAACTGTTCACTGGTCTTTTGACACAGCTAAGCAGCTCAAAAGCTGAGCCTACGAGTTTGATTTGAGGCTTGTACTAAGCTGTCATTGAATGCTAGAGGAACTGGCAATATACAGTCAGGTATGGCGGTTATTGATGCCATGAATTGAGGCATCAAGGAAAACGGGGAGATAGGCTGATTAGCAAGAAAGGCGTCAGGTCCGTTTTGAGAGATTTGGAGCCACACAAGTTGGTATTTCCTTAATTTCAGAAGCAGGAAAGTGAAGGTAAAAACCTTATTTTGGCAGAACATCTATAGACTGTCAGACAAAGCTATAGATTGACCCTTTAAAGAAAACAAAGTAACAACTTTGACTTGTCAAAAGAACATTTTAGATTTCTTATAGTAAAATTTTACTGGCCAAAAACCTATCTGAAAACATTTACAAGACTAGTATTAAGTAACTCCTAGGAGTCTGTATATGTGGCAATGAACATAAAGTCAGAGGAATTTGTTGACTAGAATTGTACATTCATCTCGCTTGAGTGTGTAGGAGTGGATTGGGAACACATTTCCTGAGACGTTCGAAGTGAAAGAGAGGCAAGCCACAGAAAGTTTTAAAATTAATTACAGTCTGCAACATTTTGATGGAAGCATGAAAGCTCCTCTTAAGAAAAAATTCTAGGTGGAGATTTCTATGTTCAATACGATTGCACTGATCTGTAACTCCATTACAGCCAAACAAACTGCACCTTGTCTGTGTACTTGCAGTTTTCAATAAACGAGGTGTCGTATTAAATTACGAGACTGACGCTGCTGCGGATCAAGGAGGCATGCGTCAACCGCCAATAATCAACAGCTGTTTAGTGTGAACCTTTCTTGTAAGTATGCAGCTAGCCTCGCTTCTGTAAACAGTACCATTTAATCAGAACCTACGTTCGTGTTATTGTTGTTTTTTTGTTTTGCCAGATAAAATGGTTAGTGTAATAGTAGAGCAACAGATTATTGTGAAATTTCACTTTAAACTTGGAAAAACTGCTACAGAAACCGATAATTTACTGAAAGAAGTGTATGGCAGTGAATGTTTATCGCAGGGACGTGTTTTTGAATGGTTAAGCATTTTAAAGATGGCAGAGAAGACGGTCAAGATGATTCGTGGCCAGGTCGCCCTTCAACATCAAAAATGGATGAAAATGTAAAAAGTCGGTAATTTGATTTGGTCTGACCGTCGATTAAGTATTCGCGCAACTGGTGAAACTGAAGGTATTGATCAAGAATGTGTATGGCAAATTTTACATGATACAATTTAACATGTTTGTACGCAATTGAAAATGACCCAAATATTTTGGAAATAACATGTGATGAAAGGTTTTTTACTTATAATCCAGAAATGAAGCACATGTCCTTGCTCTGGTAAAGCCCAACTTCACTGAGAGCCAAAAAAGCTCGAATGAGCAAGTTAAAATTTAAAATAATGATGACTGTTTTGTTTTATATCCATGGGATGGTGTACCTTCACTGGGTTCTTGAAGGTCAAACAATTAATAAATATTACTACCTTGAAGTACCTTATTAACTTTAGGGTCAAAGAGTAAGGAAAAAACTCCCTGAAAATGTGGGAGAACAAATCATGAATTCTCCACCAAGACAATGCATCAGCTCATTCTGTCAAGAGGTTCCTAGCCAAGTACAGCATCCTAGTGTTAGAACATCCACCTTATTCACCAAATCTTGTACCTGCAGACTTCTAGCTATTCCCTAAAGTGAAATCTGTATTTAAAGGAACAAGATATGAGTCTGTGGAAACTGTAAAAGAGAAAGCAGCCTGAAGGAGCTGACTTCCACCACTGTTTCCAATAATGGAATATTTGCATGGAGCGTTGTAAGGGTAGAGGAGTTTATATTGAAGGTGACCAAAAGTGATTATGTGCAAAAATATAAATAACATTTATCGGTCTCGTTATTTAATAGCAACACCTCGTATACAACTAAAAATTAGTTAAATTTGTATTAAAATTGGGTTAAAATTATCGAAGAGAGTTTAAGTATCGAAATTTGGTGATAAAATTAAGCATCAAGTAATTCTGGAATGGATCTAGCCTTAGTCCATGTGAATCCATACCCAAATGGAAATCCCATAATCAGTTTTAGAACTTTTTTTTAATGTTGCACAAGTATAATTCTATTTAATTTTGAGTTCTGGCTTGATGTAATTGTCCACGAGCATAGTATGTTTTTAAAATCATGCGTTAAATAGAATACTCCCATAAGTGGTTCTACAAAACATTTACAAATTAAAGAGGTAAAGAAACAGAAGAATACAGATGTGGAGAAATATTGAAATCTTACGGTTTTGATTATCTATTATATTTAGCACATTCTGCAATACATACTTAAATTCTAATTCTGTATTATAGAATGTTTATTAGAATGAGTTTATAGAATGTTCACTGTTTTGTTGACAGCGATATTCCCAAATCAAAATCTCCGCTCCTGCAAGTCCCAAAACGGTAGTTTTTTAAACGCTTTTTGGATGCAATGTATTTTGTAATCACAACCTGTACAAATCAGTTCACCTCACAGAATTAATTGTAATTGTAATTGTGAATTAAAGCGATAAAACTTAATTGTATCGAATTAATGGTTGTGTCATCTGACTTAGTATTTTATGGTTTTTACTTGTACCTTCCGATTTCCTCTGTAATTTAGCATGAAGTTTTTCTCAGTAACACTGCCATGCAATAGTTTGTGCAATTATATGCTATGCCCTGGTATTCAAATTGAGCTATGCAAGTGCATAAATTAACTCTTAATTGTTTGGCTCATCCATTAGCATGATGCAACAGAAATGGTCCGTGACAGGCAACTTTGCTCCAGTCATCTGGTGCCGTGGCCACACGCTTATCAAATTTACTTTATAACATACAGTGACAATTAATTTTTCAGTGTTTAATATAAAATTGAAATTGATCAACAACCAATAACAAATGGCTTAAACTCTTAACTTAAATAATTTGTTAATTTAGAAATGTTATTGTGCTATCAATTTATCAGTAATGTTGTCAGGATGTGTAAAGAAATGCAGATAAATATAATGTCCCTGTTAATCGTTAACAATTATTAGTCTGCTTATATTTGTTATTGAGAAATCTTAACACCCGGTTGTAAGGACCCTTTGTATTTTATTTTTATATTCTTCAATCAGATAAAATTTATTTATCATTAAATCCATTTTAACGAAATGTACAAATTAAAACAGTTATCTGTTTTGTTGTCTATTTGGATTTTATGATCAGAAAAATCAGCTGTTACTCATTTCTTTGGGATAGTCATTTGGTAATCACTGCTGTGTTAGTTTGGTTATGTTTCATGTAAGTAGAAAGTTGTAGTCTAGGCCAAAATATTTGTTTCCAGTTTCTTCTTCATATTTATTATTTCTTTGGAACATAACTTTCCCCTAATAGAACTTTAAAATTTGTTTTTTTAAACTGTGAGGAAAACAGGATACGAATGTTGTTAAAGTGTTATACTAAATGTACCAGTTATACAATTATTACATATTGTAGGATTTATGTTTGAGATTTTTTAATTGTCTATAAATATTGCTCAATTTATGTCTTCAACAGTATTACAGTGTATATTTTGCTGCATTTATTTTATCATATATTATCGTAAAAATGTAATATTCTATTAAAAAGGTAATATTGCATTACAAATGTAATAACATTGTGTAGGCAAAAAGGTTTATTATTTTCCTTATTAAAGATTTCTCTCTTTTGATTCAATATATTTTATTTTGTAAGGTATGTGATAATTGGGGTATGCATTGGTCGAGCGTTTAAGACGATAGACTTTGTCATTGAGTTAGAGATAGCGCAGGTCCACATTCTGTCTGTGACTGTAGCACTTTTTATCAGTATCATCCACCTTGAACTTTATCGATTCTCCCCCTTATTCTCTCGATAAGATCCTTGCCTAGGCCAGTGGCCCATGAGGACAGGCAGAATAAGAGTTAGAAAGGGATCGACCTCTCCTAAAAAAAATTTAACCCTGAAAATTGAAAATATGTCAATAATATACTCTTTATTTCTTCCCCTTAGAGTTTATTATTTCACTCACCACTAGTATATAATGATATTTTAAGAATTATTTATATGACTTTGTGTGTTTTGGTTCGATAAGTATATCAGTTGATAACTGAAATGTTGGTAGTCCTGGCTTGTTAGCAGATTAATACATAGACTGCTTGTCACTTGTCTCATAAACAAGCAATATCTATTTAAGATCATTTGTTTGAAAGGTTTTTTATGAATAACAAAATAGTTATGTCTTTAATCCAAGATAACGAAACATTACATTAATAATATCTTGATTTTTTTTAACATGTCATTCTTTAAATTGTAATTATAATAAGCTTAAATGAACACGAACATATACAGTCCTGAACTAGATTACCACAATTATGTCCACTCAAAATTTGTAAAATTAAATAATAATTTTATTACACAAACTGGTCATATAAATGTAAAAGAAATTCAAATACAGAACATAGTATACCTCAAAAATTCCTTGACATTCATCCTCAAATGCCCATTATTCCGAAGAAATACTTTGAAACCTGGTATGATTGTTTTACACTTTTTTCTCTGTTGTAATGTTGAGTTTATTTTGGCCTATAAATGACTCTGAACAGCTAAAGTATTGTTGTGTATTAAACAGTTAAATTATTCCAATTTCCAATGACAGTCACTTTAACTTGATACTCCACAGAAGACTAATTTTTTAACATTTGGACGTTATTTGCAGAAACGTTCACACGTGTTGGTTTCCATGATCAACCATTACTCAGAATTCCTTACAAAATAATTTCAATTTGGATTACATATTTGATTGATTGACTTTGTCATATTTATTCCATATAATTTCCTTATTTAGCATATCTACAACTCCAAAAATGTGTACTTTTTAAATTAAAAGTGACAAAAAAAAGTATCACGTGTGATCTAAAGTGTTAAAACTGTCTGTTTATATTCTTTGCTTGGCCAGTTTTGCGAATTTCTGTCACATTATGAAAATACATTAAAAATAACAGTAAAACTTGGTATTGTTTCATAGTTATTTTTTATTTAAAAAATGAGTAATGGGCATAATATTCCACTTAGGCACTTTGATTTTCAATTTTGTCAATATATTTCGTATTTAGGTTTTTACTTCTTTCTATGTAAACAAACTAAAGGATTATTCTAATTCAGAAGACATTTTGATTTTTGGCTTGTTACTTTAATTTTTAAGTATTCTCAGCCTTGAGAATCTGCTCAGCTAAATATATTCAAGGATCTTGACCTTTGGAACTGAGATATTTTTTGCTCAACCACAATATTTTCAGATATTGTCAGTCCAGTCTCACAAACTGAGTTATCTTGCTCTGACCATACATTTTCTTGGTACAAGGTTTCAAAAGTAGGTTAGTGGTTAGCTTGCTTGAGCTGTGCTCAACCGTCTAGGAAACTAGGTTTTTCATTTTAATGTTTCAACAATAATTACTGCTAAAGTTTCCATTCGTGCTGAAGGAAATAGATCTTATTAACCACCCGTGTTGGTACTTATCCTATAAAGTAAGGATAGTATGGATTTTCCTGTTGGTTTCAGTCCACGCCCAATTTCAGGTTTCTAAAACATCTACAGTTACACTTTAGTAATTAATCAACTTAATTAAAAACAAGACAATACAGTACATTACATTCAGTTTACACATATAATTATTTTGGCTCTTTGGCTAACGAAATATGAAAACTTCACTTAGGGTACAGAGGAAAGAATTTGACATCTCTTTGTTATTACTTTGGAACTTAGTAAGTAAATATCCAGCAAACCTAACCGTAAGATAGATTTTTTCTAAAGTTATTTACACGTCTTGTATAAACCTGTAGACTGTCGTGTGCACCTGTACACCCGGTAGTGTAGTGAGCACGTCCTGTAGCTAGTCTATGCCCGCAGAGCCATACAGGCCAGCCTGTCTGCGTACCAAGACCTGGACCCCGAACTGCTGGCGGTGTGATCAGCTGTCGCAGCAGCAAAGAGAGGAAGAAGAGCGACAACTGAAACTCGAGCAAGAGACACTGGACCATGTGCTCAAGTTGTCACTCGAGGAGAAAATGACGCTCTTCTGGCTGGTATGGCTTCCTTCCTCTCTGTTCTTTTTTTAAGTATTTACTCCTTTTTAATATGACTCAAAGATATCATGAGCCTGTTAAATTTTTTACTTCCAGGAATTTAAATCAAATGAGAAACAGATAGAATTGTAGAAATTTTTGAAAATAGAAACAGAATCAGAATAATTTTTTTATGACCAAATTAAAGTTCATACAATAAACAACAATGTCACATCAATTAGGCCCTAATCTATTTTAAGTATGTGGCCTAAGTATTAGCAACACTGTTACTTACAATCAACAAATTTCAAACTAAATTAGCTTTAAAACTTGAGTGAAAGAACTGAAATTAAACATTAAAAACACATAATTTAAAAAACAAGACCAACAAGCCGTTCAATAATTAAAAACTCAGAAGAGCAGGTAAAAAAATCTAGTCCTTAATATCACACACATAGTTAGACAATTAAAGGTTAAAATTAAAATTAAAATAAGAGGTAGAGTTTTTCTAATTTGATATCACAAAAGATCAGCAAGGCCCTAAAATAATTATTTAAAATATTTCATCTAAATTGTTTTTGATCTTAGTTGTTTATAAAATTCTCTTGTAATTTATAAAAAGATTTAAACAGCTATGTATTACAGCTGTAAAAGTTCTTACATCTACATGACTTGATAAATGTAACTTATTAAACATTTTAATTGCTAAAGGTGATTATTTTGGGCCTTACTTAACCTACATTTGATGTAGGTCAATCTTATGGCTATTTCTTGTAAAAATGAGCATGAACAGAACTTCTTAACTGATAGCTGTGAATGTCATGTTTTACCTTTAATTAGGTTACAAAAAATGAACTGATTGAAAACTTGTGAGTATTCCTTCGCTAGTAGATAAAGTCTACATTGATCTCAAAAAAGGTGAATTTGTTATAATTCTAATTGCCTTTTTCTGTAACAATAAAACCCTATTGACATCCTAGCCATCTCTCCACAAAGTTATAACACATGATAAAATGCAGATTAGTCTAATTTAGGTTGGAATTTGTTAACTAATATTTTCAAGTGACTTAATAAAAAGATTATTCTTGACACCCTACTACAAACATTGCTCACATGAGGGCCCAACGACAGCTTACAACCTAAAGTGATAACCAATAACATAAAATTTGACTGCAAGTTAAGACTATTGCAAGGAATGGATTGAGAACTAAGGCTAAATAAAATATTTTGAGTTTTACTTTCATTCTGCAAAAGACCATTTATACTAAACCCAGGAACCACTTTTGTTCTAGACTGTGAAGCATTTCTAAAAATAAGTGTGTTAAGACTGTTGTTTGAGCTAAAAAAAGTAGAATCGTCAGAAAAAATGATTTAATTCCAATTAATATTACTAGCAAATCATTAGTCATAACCAAAAACAGAAGTTGGTCCCCCAAGACCGATCAATGTGGAACCCGAAACTCTCTATATGACCCCCTGTGTTTTCACGAAATGAATGTTATTTGACACAAACCCTCTTGGAGGTTACGTTTTTGACAGATGAACAGACGGTCTATAAATTCTAGGTTGCGGCTCGGAGTCACGTCATGAAAAAGTGTAACGCAGGCCCGGTAACGTTACGGATGCCCGTTCCAGTGGTACCAGCCGCAACGGGGATAAAGTGCAGACTTAACTATGTTGAATAGTTTACGTGAAAATGTGGAGTGCTTAGATTCCGTCATTTACAAACAACTTACAACAATTAAAGGGTAAAGATAAATTCGTACACTGATATTTCATTATCGTAAACTATGATTGGATTTGAATAAATTGTTAGATTGACAACAAAAGTTGTGAGAAACTGACGTTTATAGGTTATGTCCAATACTAAATAGACAAATGTGTACAAGCAATAAAGGTAAATAAATTGTACACTGATATTTCATTATCGTAAACTTATGATTGATTGATTAATTGTTAGATTGACAC
>NW_025784610.1:0-23757 GCF_021130785.1 Homalodisca vitripennis
AGTACATAGCCGCAAACCCGACCTCAAACGGATAACCGAGGCATAAACGACAGCCGTTCAAAGATGGCTAGAGTTTGCAACTTAGGTTAATGTAAAAAATACACTGATGAGCTTTTTGATGTTAACTTTACTAACCCAAAACTGTTTACAATTAATTTTTTGTTGTAGAATAATAAGTTTCATTATTTGCAATGATTTTAGTCATTAGAAGATTACTACTTACAGAGAGCCTTTTACTACTTAATTTCGTAAAATCTAACTACTTCTTACGACTGAGTTACAGAAGATATTTTAAATGCACATCAAAAAACATTTAATGCACATGTATTTTATATATCAAAATAAAAAACTACTTAATACACACCCTTACAATATTTATCAAAGTTCACACATAAAATTCTATTCAAAAGCAAGTAGAAGAAACACAAGTGTAATGTCAACGTTCTTCAATATGAACGCTTTTTTGTAAACTAAACGAACACAGTTTCTTCACTTTCTAGTTCTCAAAGTTCCAAGAAAAGCAGCTTAAGGTTTTACGACAAGGAAAGAAGTGGGCAGTTTTCATCCCCTTAGAGACAAGGTATTTAGCTAAAAATGTCTTCCCTGTTATGTTTAACACATTAAAGCTTTTATATAGAGCGTTTTATTAACTAATTGAAGTGTAACCCTAATCTAAATAAATAATACTTTTTAATTTCATATCACGGTATATTTTAAGAAATTTTCGTAAATAACGTGTTGACATTTATAGGTACAGTGTTCCTACTACAATATTTTTTCAATACTTACACTTAATCTACATTTCCAAGTAATATTGCAAACTCCACAAAATAATGAAGAACTATAATAATTTACTGGTTTTTTTTGTTGTTTCGAATTATAAAACATGCTACAAAAATATTATAAAACATTAATTACTCACATCTTCAATCAGTGTGAAATCAATCAATTTAATGTTTGTAGACAAGAGTAATGATAACTGTCCTTTTTTTCCTGCCCCCATGCTTTATTTTTTAATATGTCTTAAAAATTTCGGGGGGGGGTCCGGACCCCCTGGACCCCCCCCCCCTTCGCTACGCCACTGCCGCTGGGATCCTTCCATGATGGGCGACTATTGTTGGTTCCTGAAACGGGAAGATTTCACACCCCACAAGAGAAAGAAGTAAAAAATAATAATAACAGCCTTTAGTGTCAACTTGAAGTGAAAATGTTCTTTATTCATTCACTTTAATGTATATAATAATAAACTTAAGTTTGGTTGGAATCATTTCTGTCAACAATTTATTGAAAATCCCTATTCTCATTAGTTGTTAAACTATACTTTTCTTAAGTTTCTTAGGATGTCCTTGTATCAAAAAATCCGTACGTCCTACATACTTTTTATTGTTATTTTCGTTGTTTAGCAAGGCAAAATACATAAGAAACACCTATTTTGATCAATGTTACAGAAAAAAAAATATTTTTTTGTAAACCTGTGTAATTTAATACAGCCATTTTAAATTTAAATTGACTATTGCTCGAAATGTCAAAAATTAGTTTGGTTATCGATAAAGACCGCTGACGCTTTCTAACTTTTTAATTGACTGGTAAATACTATTGTTTTTATTTGTACCATATACGAACAGCGAGTAAAAATATAATAAAAGAGTAAACTAATAGTGTTTGAGTTATAATTTTAAACTTGGACACTATAAATAAGTTAATGATAATGTGTATAACTGTAAACTCTCTCATTTACTTTCTAGAAATGACCAGTTCAAAATTTCCTTTAAATTGTTTTTCAAATTTATGCATTAACAATAATACCTTATAACATACATATCCTACCAAAACAAAGACATGAGCAAATTAAATGAAAAAGTGCTCCAAAAATTACGCCTAAAGGCTACGTTGAATACCTTCAAGAAGTACAAGTTATTTCACCAAGGAAGCATGTTTGCAAAACCTCCAACAATAGCTAAATTTTTATTCATAAAAGTTTTTTTTCTATTACACTATACGAATCTCACCAATTCTCGTTCAAGTTATATACGGTTATATAATAGCGTTTGCAATGTTGCAGAGATTATGGAAATATATACGAATCTCACCAATTCTCGTCCAAGTTATATACGGTTATATAATAGCGTTTGCAATGTTGCAGAGATTATGGAAATTGTCTGAACAATTTTGTTTATTTAGTCAGTGTTTACGATAGGTCATTGTAAATGATAACTTCCAGTCAAATGTAAGATTCTAAGGTCAGTTGACCTACCTGAAGAATTTGTACTACATCTTTAGAGAGCTTAAGCCACGCATATTTTAAATACTATTGTTATAGACCATAAGGAGGTTGAAAAACAAATACATATTTTTATAGTGGTTTTAATCCTTTTAAGACGGCTATTGGTAGTATAAAGTCGTTTTATAATTCTTAAGGTACGTGTGTGTAACGTTTCTTCTTTATGAGAAAGTTATAAAACAAAAATTAGTTATTTTATGCATTGTAACCTTATTTTAATCACTATTTGTGGTTGATTTTACCAATAAGTAAACCTTATGACAGTTGCTTTATTTTATTCTTAAATAATGAAGCGCGTTTGTGTCTATTTGAGGGTTTACAACCCTGTTACAACTTCTATAGATGTTTAATCTGTATTTTTTAAATCCTTTAATTAAACTTTTTGCAATATGGGGAAGTTGGAGAATTAGTCACGGTTGAGTGGAAGTTGTGCTTTTTATATAGAGATAAATATATGCCATGAAATATTCGGTTATATCAAGGAAAATTTAAAAAAACAATAATATAAAAATTCCCGGATATCCATATAATTTTAGAATTTTAATTTCTATGAATAATAATAAATATTGTCTCATTTCACCTGTATATAAGTTTTTATAAATTTGTTGAAAATATTCAAACACTTTGTCTGTACAGTATGAAAAATTATCCATTTATATCAACGGTCATTTTAATAATAATATCTCAACTGTTTGTTGTGTTTAGGAGAGCTTTGCAATATGGCTTTATCAACCCGGGGAAAAAATTGTGTGTCTTCTTTACTTTGCAACTATATTCATGGTATATTATATGTTTTGATACGTCTAAATGCTTATTATAAAAATACCCTCTCTATAGCAAGTAGTCCGGTCAAAGAAGTTAAGTTTCTGACTAGACATTGCTGAAGATATATAATGATTGCTTCCTTCTTTCCTATGTTCTAAATTGTTTTGTTTACCAAATGAGTCTCTCCCTTTTGTTTTTACGATCTCTCTTTAGGCTTGAATTCTACTATACTACTTAAATTAATAGAGGACACTATGAAACAAGCCATAACTTTTACTTTATTAAAAATATAGCTACAATAAATAGTTTTTACGTTTTCGTACAACACACTGGATTGAAACTAATTGTATTCAAATGGCAGATCATTTTACTAACATGTCTGTAAAGTTTTAAGGCTATACATAATCCAATGATACACATGAAACATAGTACTTGTGTGTGAAATTTGAAAGGGATTTTACGGCATGTCAGTTCTCTTGAATAGCCGCATATCATACAGATACATGCAGAAAGTAACTCAAGGGAATTGTACCTTGCGTAAAGCCTGGGATCACATGTGTAATACAGTAAAAATATCTCGTGCTTTCCCCTTACTCAACCTCTGACAATAATATTTAGGCATTCA
Organism: Homalodisca vitripennis; assembly: GCF_021130785.1. Lineage (NCBI taxonomy): Eukaryota > Metazoa > Arthropoda > Insecta > Hemiptera > Cicadellidae > Homalodisca > Homalodisca vitripennis. Next base: position 3,672 of record NW_025784610.1, read on the forward strand.
CGAAATCATCGTAACTCAGACAATAATACAGCAACCACTTTAAAAATTATCTTGTTATAATTTTGATTACAAAACGGTTTGCGTAATTTCTCCTGATAACCTCAAAATACGTGGGCATTTTTACTGTCCAAAATACAATAAATTGTTGTTATTGGCCAAAATTTTATGTGCCGTAAATGACTGGAAGTGTAAAATATGAAACAAATGTTTTAAATAGAAGTTGTATATAAGTTGTGATAGTAAGTTGTAAGTTGATCTAAAAACCCACATATACCCGTACATCCCAATAAGAGCTTCACAGATAAGTAAGTGATATTTTGTGACTTAGAACACCAGTATGAATCTAAACTCAAAAAACTTACAACTCAATTAGAATAATGTAAGGCAGAGAAATACAGCTGAAAGAGATGGGTCATCAAACGTAAAGATATAGAGAATCTCATCAAAGAAACCAAAAATATCTGCTCTAACTGCCGATAAGAACAGATTTTTTTAGCTGCATTGGAGATTCATGAAGTTAACATCCCCTGGACATAGCACCCCCTTGCTCCTGACGTAATTTTAGAAACCTTTGATATTGTCAATGATACGTTTCATAATGTTTTTACTAAACAAGTATCAAAGATTGTAAGAGCTTTTGTAATGTCAATAAAATAAGATGTCCTTTTTCTGATTCCGAATTACCTTCCTCCGATAATAACCAGATTGTTCTTAATTTTTTCTAACAAACAAATCGATGATAGATTGTGAGTTAAACTTGTTGAGCAAAGGCCTAAATTTTTCAATATCAAATGGACACTTTTCATGCGTGGATATAGTTATGCTAACAGAATTCAGCTTGCTAATCTAATTACCTCCTGAACAGCAAGAAATTACCGGGCTTTGATCCGACAAACACTGGCAAAAGTCAAATAGACCCAAAAGCAATCTTACTTTCACAGAGATTAGTGCTCTTAAATCACTAAGAAATGATGAATCCATAAGTAATTCTTCCTGCTGATAAGGGTAAAGTTACAGTTATCTTGGACAAGGAAGAGTATGAAAGTGAAATTTATAAATTAGTTAACTGTGATGAATATACTTCAATAAATAAGGATTTCTACAGTAAAAATTGAGAAAATTATAAAACAGACACTAAAATACCATGAAAATGAACTAGGTAAACCTCTTATTGTAAAATTAAGCCCTCAATATTCAAAGCCACCACATTTGTATTAGACTACCGAAAATTCACAAAGATTTAATTAATTCTCTTAGGCCAATAGTAAGTTCCATTGACTTCTCCTGTATCAAAGTTATCAAAATTTTTGTTACCTATTATTAGTCCATTATTTGGACAAGCTAATTCTTACATAAAGAATTCAGAAGATTTTAAAACACATCAATTCAATTAGACCGTCGATGAAATTTACTATTGAAAATGAGGTTAACAGTGAAATTCCATTTCTTGATTTTTTGATAACAAAAACAAAAGAAAAAACAATGAAAACAAGATTATGTTACAAGAAGACTTTTCAGTGGACAGTACCTTAATTATAATTCAAATAATCCTCAACATGTAACAATTGGATTAGTACAAAGTTTTGTTCCAGAAGATTAATAATTTGGTAACTGATAACAAAGATACAATTTTAGGAAAAAATTATACTACAAAACTTTTGATTAAAAACAACTACCCTTCGTCAATTATTGAACGAGCTAAGGCTAAAAACAAAAGTTGCAAACAAATTACCAAACAAGACAATCCTAATTATCTCACTACCGTAACTATTCCTTATGTAAAAGGAACATCAGAAAAAATTCGTAGGATTAATTATAAATTTAACATCCGCACTGTTTTTAAGTCCCAAAATAATATAAGAAGATACTTAACAAAATTAAAACCGAAAAAACAAACATCAAGAAATCAAGAATGTGATATATAAAGTTGACTGTGGTTGCAACAAGACGTTTATCGGCCAAACATCAATACCTGTGGAAATTAGGGTAAAATAACATATTTATAATTATAAAAAAGAAAATATAGAACAATCTAAATTAGTTGAACATGCAGTAACGGAAAATCATCATATAAATTTTGAATCGTCTAGTGTAGTGTTTAAAGAATCTTCCTGGACTAAAAGAAATAAAATTGAATGTGCGTGTATGACAGTTTTAAAAGATAATTGTATTTCCCAACCTTCCGTAAATTTCAGTGATATTTTTATACCATTAGTGAAAAAAGAAATCCATTCCAAAATTATGAATTGCAAACCATATTTTTCTACATAATTCTTTTATAATTTATTAGTTTTTGGTCCTTACAGTTAGTTTTAAATTTTATTCTATTTTTATCATATGTTTATTCTATTTTACACATATGTTTTTTTCTGTAAATAATGTCAAACTGATGATGCCTTAACCGGCGAAAGCGCTTTTTTAATACATTTTATGTGGAAGTATATAAAAAATATCTTTTCCGTTAAAAGTGACATACGTTAATTAGTTTATAATAAGAATAATAAACTACAAGCAAAATCATACAGTAATATTTAGACGATCATGCTTTTTATAGATGACAACATCATAGATGAGCTGTTTTACTGGAAATACGTATGATTGTCGTAAGAATAAATTTTAGTAAAGAAATATATCCTAAAACAACAAATATGAAAACAAATTCATAAAAAATCAAATATATAACTCTATGCTATCCATAGGTAGGCCTGAAAAATGCATTTCAATTGTTTTGTTTCTAAAGGCAGATGTACTGAAAATATTTCTGTTTGTAATAAATGGCAAGTCAAAAACTGCAATTTTCACGCTTCATTTGGAGGATTCCATAAAAACAAAGTTTAAAATGTAATTATTAAAATAAACACGAAACATTAAATATTATGTTATTATGTTTCAATACATATTTTAATGCCAATTAAATTTGAATAAGAATATAGGTTTCGTTGTACATCAAATATTTGCTGAGTACAACAAATATTTCATTTAAACGTTTAATTGTTTACGCAGAGGTGTGTACCTTCGTAGGTCAAGTTTTGGGCCATCCGAAAATTTCTGCAAAGAACAATTCTATATTCTTTATTTTATACTTCTTTTGTCTAGAATATGTGCTTAAATTTTTTGTCAGGAAACATCGGGAAGTAAAAAAAAACTTTAATAGGTTTATTCATTTGATATAATTAAACTTAGGCAAAAACTACATTTTCGTGAAGCTATTAAATAAAGTATGTAATTAAATCATGACGTCATATAAAATTAGCCTTGTTTTAATTATATCGAGGAACATGATTTATTGAGTTTTCACGATTGGATTAAACTTGGATACCCAATAAGCAATGCATGTGCAATAAAAATAACACAGCATATATACTTGATTAACAGTGTATTAAAAACCCTAAATACATTTTACCTTCCGTAAATACAATATTCCAAAAAATCGACTTTTTGCTGTTAAAATAACGAAATAACCCGATGTTTAAATCAAATAAAAACTGCTTTTATTTTTACAAAAATGTATAACTGTACTTTAAAGCAACAAAATATCACATATTAAAGAGGAAAAATAACAAATTATTGTATTTTTAGAGCATTCTTATAGTTCATATGAAAGAACTGAATACACTATAACAAATATTATATCTGAAAAAAATGGGAACAGAGGGGTGTTAATTCAGAGCCTGGACTATGTCCATGCGCTAAATTAGCAACCCCCAGCAGAGACGTCAAAGCCCGAGGGGGTGCTTATTCCAACGGGTGCTAAAGGCGGCACTAACTACTGTGGAGGTGATAATGGTGGAGTCCTTGACTACATCTGCATTGCCCTTGCGCCTCCTGGTCTTGTTCTAAATTCTAAGTATTATTTTATGGATAATCATAGTACCACCACTGATTCTCCAGAGGGCTCTATTTTTCTTTTCCTCTGCAATGTAGGTAAAATGTTTGCTTGTGTATTAGTAATAGTATTTAGCTTCACAAGAAGTATTTCACATTAAGCCCCTGTTAGTGTTACTAAGAAAAGTCATTGACTTGATCTTAAACGATAGGGTAACAAACGAGGAGTATAACAGAGGTGATAGGTAGCTACATATGACACGAGGCTGTCTGTACATCATACACAAGCCTACTCTATGCCTTTTAAACCTCAGAACGACACATATGTGGTAGATATGGGTAAACGTTTTCTGGTGAAGTATGCCTCTAGTAGACAATGATATCTTTAATGTAACTAACAACTCCATTACCCTGCTAACTTTTTTGTGTGTTTGTAGGCTTATCATAACGGACCACGGATTACCAAAATATTTTGTAGTTGCCTGAGATCACATTAGAATTAAGCCATGTTTCAGTGACTTCAAACACACTAAAATTAAAGTCTATCACAAATGAACATAATTTAAAGATGCATGTCATCAAAGAGTGTACTTTAAGATAAGCTAAGTTGAGTATCCTTTGAGTTACCTTGGAACTCCCCTATATTCTTTTCTTAAGTTTTTGCATCTAACGTGAAAGTGAATTGGTGAGGATTGTATGCCTACATAAGTTACTAGTCTAGCATTAATAAAAGGTTTTCCCTCATTGACAAAGTTCTATATTTTCCTCCATTTGCTTCATCCTTTTTTTTTAAAAAAATGTGTTGGTCCCAAGACTCAAGTCATGAGATTTTAGGGACCTTGTAGTAGTGTAAAATTCTTATAAAAACTGTCAACTCACTATTACACATCGTAATTAAATACCACACAAATGTGGTAACATTAGATATTCATATGTTTCCGAAAATATTTTATCATTGTTTGAAAAATTGATAAGTTTCGATGGATCTCTCTTATGCAAAAAATGTATTCAATGTGTAGTGTATCCTTCCATATTTTACTGATTTAGAAATAAATATAAATTTTAAATGACTTCATAACCTAAATATTGATATGTTTTAAACGTACAGCGAAGTAATACATTTGATCCTTTTAAAATTACAGACTGCTGAACTGTTCCTGTATTTTTAAAATATTGCTCCAATCATCGCTTGTATCTGAAAAAACAAAATTTTAAACGTGTTGTCCCAACAATATTTACTATAGCTGATCGAAGTAAATTTATAATTGTAAACTACATCAACTAGATCTATTTACGGAGTAGTAAATTTACTATTTTATTTACTATTACAAAATTTTTCTCTTCTAGGATATACTTGCAATGTATGTTTTAGGTGAGAAAACAACTTTTTGTCACCTTATGGAGTATAGTTTAACACTAATAGTTTTGGTATTAATAGTATTATTATGTATTTTACGTGAAATCTGTAATCCTCTTGAGTATGTACAATGCTCGATACCCTTAACGACAAACTCAGAGCTCAAGAGTCAGAATGAGGAATTAGTGGGGAACTTATTTTTCAAAAATAATTAAACAAGCAACCAAACACTTAAAAACATTTTAATAAAATATATACCATCTAAAATATAATAATAACTACCTTTTAATAGTTATGTAGCATTTCTTTTATTAGCAGGTAATCATATATTGAACAAGAAAAGTGTATAATGTGTTTAATAGTATCAAATTACCCTTCTAAGTAAAACAAAGACAAACAGGCAAATACGTAAGTGTAGTGTATTTAGTGTGAGAAGTACTAAGTTGGTAGGTATCCATAGTGATATTTAATGTCTGCACCAGTGATGTTTGGCAGTATGTATTGTCAGGCGATGTAACATACGATGTGGTCTAAAAGAATAAAGAATGCTCATAGGCTGCTCTCCTGTGACGTCACATCACGCCACTACCCTACAACCAACGGTCCAAGCTGGCCAGCCAGCAGTCCACCCGGAGTCCACCACCAGACACCGTCATGTAACCTCCGCGTCCCGTCCGTTCCTTTACGAGCGGTCCTAGAGCAATGTTACTCTAAATGTGTAGTTTAATTATTCTTCCCGACCCATAGAGAGTACAGTGTCGACCCGCATACATTACAGTGGCGACGAGGAAAACAACTGCAACAGTGAATTACAGTGATTTAGTGCGGAAGGGCAACAAGCGTAATGAACACGTGCAAATAACAACGAATGTGCAGGGACATTCGGGACATTGAAACAGTGAATTACAGTGATATAGTGCGGAAGGGCAACTATAGTAATGAACACGTGCAAAATAACCGCGAATGTGCAAGGACATTCCGGACATTCCAACGGTCGGGAGTAGTAAGGTACGCCGATCGATATAAACTATTCTTGGTGTAAGCAGCGCACAAGCTGATTTTAATCGTTGCAATTAATGCCGTTAGACGATTATTTTTACCGGGGACATTTTAAACAGTTATTACGGAGTGTACAAGAAAACAAAATGGCAACTATCGGGTCTATGGGTTATTTTGATAGTGCGGAAGAATCGTGGCAGTCTTATATAGAGAGATTTGAGTTTTTTATTGATTGTAATGATATCGATAATTCAAAGAAACTAAGCACTTTGTTGACAGTTATGGGTGTAAGGACCTATACGTTACTGAAAGACTTAATTACACCAGACAAACCGTCTGACAAGTCGTACAAGGAAATTGTGGACACTATAAGCGAATCATCTGCATCCCAAGCCTTCTTTTATCACGGAAAGATTTAAATTTAGTAGGCGGAATCAATTGGATCATGAAACGGTTAGCGATTATATTGTGCATTTAAAAACAGTTATCTAAGTATTGTGAATTTGGTGATAAATTGCCAGACTACTTAAGGGACAGATTAGTCGCGGGTCTGCGAGACCAACAGATACAGAAAAGACTTCTCGGGGAGGAGAACCTCACTTATGAAAAAGCCGTGCAACTAGCTACTGCAATGGAATTTGCTGAGAAGGGGGCGGCCCAGATGACAACTGCAGGAGGACGTATTCACCGGATGCAGAGCAGCGGGTCGATACCGAAAAGGACACAGGCGGCGAGCATCGCAGCGAGACGGTCATCGGACGGCGGGAAGGCGCTGGGAGACATCACCTGCTATTGTTGCGGCAAGCGAGGATCACACACAGCATCGCAATGTCGGTTTCGTGAGTACACGTGTAATCATTGTAAAAAGAAGGGACACCTTGAAAGAGTTTGTAGATCGAAAAATTATGTTAACAAACCTAATGAGAACAAACCAAATGTTTTTACAAATAGGTCTAAGGAGCCTTCAGCTAAAGGGAAACAGTTTTACAGCAATAAAAAGCAATATGTTTATAAAGGTAGGCAGCACTATGTAGAGGAAAGTAAAGAATCAGCAGAGTCCGGTTCAGATAATCACGGGAAACATAAAGACAATGACGATGTGTATGACATTTCCAATCTATTTACGGTTAAAGAAATAGAAACTAAGATTAATAAAATTGAGCCAATAACGGTACAGTTATTAGTGGAAAGTAAGGAAATTGTATTTGAAGTCGATAGTGGAGCTTGTGATTTCAGTTATGTCAGAAAAAGATTGTAAGACTAAGTTAGGAAATATAAACATGTATCCAACTAGCTTAGTATTAAGTTCATATACACATGAAAAGATCAGGCCTTTAGGTAAGGTTATGGTCAATGTACAACATAGAGGTAAAGAGAAACAATTAGCTTTATACATCGTAGCTAATGGGGCTAATCCCTTGTTAGGGCGTGATTGGATGCAAGCATTAGATTTAACAGTTAGAGTGCCTAGTAATGTAAACAATGTACAGTCAGCTGATCGCACGAGCATGGTGGGGGTTGTGCAAACTGCAGGCGGCAGCGCGGCAGACGCATGCACGCCTGTCAGTGGAAGCCACAACACACCTGTAGAGGTAAACAAACAAACATCTGTCAATCCGTCTGTTGTCAACAACAACAAACAAGTAGAATTACTGTACAATGAGTTTCCAAATGTATTTACGGATAAGTTGGGATGTTTCAAGGGTGCACCAGTTAAATTAAAGTTAAAAGAAAATGTAGTACCAAAATACTTTAAACCTAGGACGTTACCTTTTACACTTAAAGAAAAAGTAGAAGCCGAGCTGACTAGACTAGAACAAGAGAACGTTATTTCACCAGTAGATACCAGTGAATGGGGGACTCCCATTGTACCAATTATTAAGGCTAATGGGAAAATAAGAATTTGTGGGGATTATAAAATAACTGTAAATCCTTTCTTGGAGGTAGACCGACACCCGTTTACCGAAAATTGAAGAAATATTTGCCAGCCTACAAAACGGAGAAAAATTCTCTAAAATAGATTTATCTTCAGCTTATCAGCAGCTTAAACTAGATGTAGATAGTCAAACGTATTGTACAATTAGCACACACAAAGGATTGTATGCTTACAATCGCCTATGTTTTGGTATCAGTTCAGCACCGGGAATATTCCAGAGAATAATAGAACGAACATTACAAGGTATCCCGGGGGTAACTGTATTTTTAGATGACATTCTAGTAACAGGTAAAAACAATGAGGAACACATGCATAGACTTAGACTAGTGTGTCAAAGACTTGAAGACAATGGGTTCACAGTGAGCAAGAACAAATGTAAATTTTTCTGTGACAGTTTAGAATATTTAGGTTTTGTTATCAGTAAACAAGGGTTGCATACCGCACCTAGTAAGGTTGAAGCAATTGTCAAGGCACCTGAACCTCAAAATGTGACACAGCTTAAAGCCTTCCTTGGTCTTGTTAATTACTATTCACGTTTCATTCCTAGGATATCCCACTATTTTAACCCCAATGTAATCAGTTGTTAAGAAAGGATACCGATTTTGTATTTAATTTAGCATGTAAGAAGGCACTACAAGAGATTAAGCAAAAGTTAATCTCTGCTGAAGTTTTAGCGCATTATGATCCTGCATTACCACTAGTGGTAGCCAGTGATGCTAGTCCATATGGGCATTGCATCAGTTTTTGAGTCAGATTCAATACGACGGTACAGAAAGACCTATATCATTCGCAAGTAGAGTGTTTAAATAGCGCTGAGAAAAACTATTCACAAATAGATAAGGAAGCATTAAGCATTGTATTTGGTGTTAAGAAATTTAGTCAATATTTTATATGGTACACAGTTTTTGTTAAAAGACTGATCATAAGCCTTTAGTGGCTATTTTTGGACCAAAGAAAGGGTTACCTTGCTTTCGCAGCCAGTAGGTTACAACGATACGCTTTGTTTTTAAGTGGTTTTCCAATATGAGATTGTGTATGTTAAGTCCCAAAACCATGGCAATGCCGATGGTTTATCTAGACTACCTGTAAATAGTGAGATTAAAGATGAAATCTCGGATGATGACCTTAATATTAATGTCATAGGTACCTATTTGCAGTGTTTAGCTGAAAATGACATACCATTAAGCTATGTAGACATAAAAAGAGAATCAAATGGTAGATAGTGAAATCAAAAGGTAATATCCTATGTAGAATTAGGTTGGCCTATTGTAACTGAACCAGATCTAAAGCCATTTGAAATTAGACAGTCGGAATTAACCTTGGAGCAAGGAATCCTAATGTGGGGGTACAGGGTGGTAATACCTAAAAGGTTCAGAATAAACAATTCTGAACGAATTGCATACTTCACACATAGGTATTGTTCGCATGAAGGCATTAGCCCGTGCATATGTATGGTGGCCTAATATCGACCGGGACATAGAACAACTAGCTAACAGCTGTGCAGCCTGTTTGGAGGAACGAGCAAAACCGCCCAAGGCTTTCCTGCATCATTGGAATGTTCCGGAACGAGTTTGGTCTCGAATTCATATTGATTTTTTTGGACCTTTTCAGTCCAAGTTATTTTTGGTGGTAAAAGATGCGTACTCTAAGTGGCCAGAGGTGTTGCCCGTTGCTTCAACGGCAGCTGTTCACACGATTGTGAAATTAAGGGAATTATTTAGTAGGTATGGTATTGTAGACCACATAGTGTCCGACAACGGACCACCTTTTACCAGTCAAGAGTTTAAAGAATTTTTGATGTCAAATGGTATCAAACACACGTTTTCACCACCATACCACCCAGAAACCAATGGTTTGGCAGAACGGTCAGTCAGAACTATTAAAAATAAATTGAAAACAGCTCTTCATAATTCCAAGGATTTAGAATTAGCTTTGAGTAACTTCCTGTTCACTTATAGAAATACAGTGCATTTCTACTACCAATCTATCGCCAGCTCAATTAATGTTGGGCAGATCGCTAAAGTCTAGGTTAGATTTAATTCGCCCAAATGTTAAAGCAATAATGTCAGATAATCAAGAAAAACAACGATTGTACTATAGGGGTAGTAAAACTAGACAGTTAGCTATTGGACAACCAATCATAGCCAGAGATTACAGAGGTAGAAATAAGTGGATACCAGGTGTGGTAGTTTCACGATTAGGACCAGTCACGTATTTAGTTGAACTGAATACGGGCATGAGGTGGAAACGACATATCGACCAGTTGGTAGGTACAGTGTAGTCCGGAAATGTCTGAGTTGACAACAATGCCTAGACTCCCAGACGCAAGCGTGGCAACAGAGCCACACGCAGGAAACGATCGATATACAGTCGCGGGACAGAGCGAGCGCAAGGTCGCCAGTACTTTTAGCAACGACCTTGCCCCCCTCTCCGCAAAACCATAACAATAACAGAAACGCTCAGGGGCAAAGCCCCAGCCCACGTACAAATGTAAACAATAACAGTTCCAGCGTTTCACCCAAACAAATGACACCTGTTAGACGATACCCACTAAGGGATCGTAAACCTTTAGTCAAAATGGACTTGTAAATACAACCCAATTGTGACTTGTATATAATTAATATTGTTTAAGCATTATTATTATCGATTTGTTAATTGTGTTCATTCAATGTGTTATTAATTGCTATATTCTGATTTATTGGTTTTGATTGAAGTGTTTGTGATTTGTGTTAAATGATTGTATTGAGTTTGTATTTTGTTCTCTATAATCTATACTTACAAAAATAAAAGAGTATAATGTCAATTTTCTTATTCATTGTAATTGATTTAAAATTGGAGAATTGTAAAACAATTGTAATTGATAAATTTCTAAAATTGTAGGGGACTTATGTATTTAAGGGGGAGGATTGTAGTGTATTTAGTGTGAGAAGTACTAAGTTGGTAGGTATCCATAGTGATATTTAATGTCTGCACCAGTGATGTTGGCAGTATGTATTGTCAGGCGATGTAACATACGATGTGGTCTAAAAGAATAAAGAATGCTCATAGGCTGCTCTCCTGTGACGTCACATCACGCCACTACCCTACAACCAACGGTCCAAGCTGGCCAGCCAGCAGTCCACCCGGAGTCCACCACCAGACACCGTCATGTAACCTCCGCGTCCCGTCCGTTCCTTTACGAAGCGGTCCTAGAGCAATGTTACTCTAAATGTGTAGTTTAATTATTCTTCCCGACCCATAGAGAGTACAGTGTCGACCCGCATACATTACAGTAAGTGCCCAGAAAATCAAAGGGTTTTTACCGAGTGATGAAAACAACAGTCTTGTCATCTTTGTCAGCGTGCCTTAATCTATAAAGTAGAGAATTGTCACTCTTTTGAAACAATATATTAATCGTAGAGTTTATTCCAGGGAGAGTATTGTTATATTATTACGACAACTAATTACTCTAGATGGTGAGTAAGTATACAATCCCTGTAAACAAGCATTGTAACACACACTAATTAAACTTAATCCAGTGACACAGAATCTTTCAATTCCGTGTAGTAGCTTTACTCTAACCTTAGTGACGTAAATATTATAGATGTTAAAATACAATTCAGAATTATATTACATGAATTCTAAGTTGAATAAAACATTTTGATGTAAAACATGATATGACAGTTAGCAAAGTAAAAGAGCATTCTAATAAACATTACCTTAAAGGAAATGAAACCTTCTTTCTCGTGTTTTGAACTTTGTTTTAACGTCTGGTGATTTAAAATGTAATTTCATACAGGCCATGCGTTTAATAATTTGCAATCAAGCAAAGCTGGATTTGATCCTTCGAAGGAAACAGGATTTTCCAGACATTTGCCATCGTTTCGTTAAGTGATACAAGAAATCGGTAACCATGCATTTCACGATCTGCCAATATGATGTCTTCCTCAGGAAAAAAACCGAGATTAATTTTCAAATATTTTCATGTTATTGATGTTTTGAATCAATAGAGGAACATATATCTAGATACTCTACCAGATATCACACAACTAGGTAATAATATAAAAGTTACAGAAACAATATTGTCTTTCTTCGCATTATGCTTTTTTCATTAATTTGTAACAACTTAATAACAAAAATATAGGTATTCGATTCAATAAAATGTTTTAAAGAATATCAGTTTACAAATAATAGCATTTAAACGACTACATTTTGACGTAATATAGCCAAATAAAAACTAAGTAGATGTAGCGAAATAAATTTACAAAAACTGAATTACTTATTGGTCTTAATTATTTACTGGACACAACGGGCCTAACAAAATGGCACGGTGTAGCACTATTTACTGTTTTATTAAACAATAACTAGAAGTTTCTCAAACGAAAGACAACCAATTCTCGCAAACACAGCTAGTAAATCTGAATTACTTGCTGGCCTTAATTAACTGCTAACTAATTGGACTAAATAGCCTAACAAACCGTGGAGTGTAGCACTATTTAAAGTTTTATTAAACTGTAACCAGATACTCCTCAAAAAGAAGCATAACTAATTGTAGCTAAACACTGCTATACAAAGCTGAATTGCTTGGTGGCCTTAATTGACTGGACAGAAGGGCCTAACAAGCAGTGAAGTATAGCACTATCTACAGTTTCATTTAAACAGTAACTAGATACTCCTCAAAAGGAAACATAACTAGTTGTAGCAAAACACTGGTATCATAGCTGAATTACTTGGTGGCCTTAATTGACTGGACAGAAGGGCCTAACAAGCAGTGAAGTATAGCACTATCTACAGTTTCATTATACAGTAACTAGATACTCCTCAAAAGGAAACATAACTAGTTGTAGCAAAACACTGGTATCAAAGCTGAATTACTTGGTGGCCTTAATTGACTGGACAGAAGGGCCTAACAAGCAGTGAAGTATAGCACTAACTACAGTTTCATTATACAATAAACTAGATACTCCTCAAAAGGAAACATAACTAATTGTAGCCAAACACATCAACTATAGCTGAGTTACTTGGTGGGCCTTATTTAACTAATAATTATCTTAACGGCCTAAACAAACAGTGCAGTGTACTACAGTCACATTTTTTATTGTTATGGAATTCTTGAAATAATTGTAAAAACTTAAATTTGAGGTGAAGTCTTTAGCGATTTTTGTACATCCTATCTACTACGGCAAACTTTTTTGATAATTGTTCATTTATAGAACAGCTGGACCAGTTCAGGTACTTATTTTGTTAAATTTTCTTTGTAATGTTTGAAAAGTTTTGGTGGAAGAAAAATTTGAAAAGTGTCTCCATATTCTGGACACCAATGATAGTACTTACTTAACTTAATCCTAATGTTACTGACACTAAAAAATGTTTATAATTTAGCCAGAAGCTCGCCAAAGTTACAAAAACATTGGTTTTTATTTAAATTTGAGATAATATTTTAAAAGGCATTGCCTTGATGAATGGTTTAAATAAAATAAAAAAACAAATGTAATGTGAAAATTTTTCAAATTTAATGAAATTGCATTTAACCTCGGTTATTAAACCCACATTAAAGAACAAAGTTGTGATTTTTTTGCACTTGCTGTACTGAAAATTGGTTGGTTTCCATTGTGATAAGGCGTTTTGATTTAAACAGGGGCTGCATACTAATATGTCACAATAAACCAAGCTTTTTTAGACTACAATAGAAAAAAATAGCATTTAAAACTAAGTACGAGAAGGAATATTTTGTTATATTTCACCTAATTTCAAAGAATTGTCACTATTCTTCCCATACCGAAAACGCAAGTGCCGGAAGTACTAGATACCTACTTTTTAACGAAATATATATTTTAGCATTCGATTTTAAGAATATCTTTTCTTGATCATAGTAAAAAGCACTTTTTTAATCTAAGCTCATTTCCTAAACCTGCATATTTATATATCTCTTGGTCAGTGTAAAAACACGTACTCAAATATAAAACCGTAAATAAATTAGATGGAAAATTAATTTTAAAATGCAGGAACTCTTTATAATACTCTAACTGTGGTACATGACATATCACAGACCGAAACTGAATTCAAGGAAACGAAAGTAAGTAATTACGTTTTAGTTGGTATATATTCGATTGACCTGGACAATAATAAAAATTTAACTATGGCAACCCTGTCAGAAATATAATTGATTCATACCAGAAACGCACATTCCCACATTCCCAGAACCATCACCGGAACCAGTAAAAATGTTTGGTACTATGGTATTGCCTTCACTATTTTTGGAAGCAGTTTGTTCTTACTGGGAACCAAATAAACTAGAATAGGAAGATCAGACTTTATTTTCCATATAAAATTACATATCATTATGACAATCGTTTCTTTTTCCTGTCTCCCAAAAGGAAGCGTTGGCGTCAAGGAGACAATTGTGTCCCTATATAGTACTTTTTTATTAATCGGTATAAGTAAGTTTAGATTAGGTTATCATTAAAATGTTTCCAGTGTAAAGTTAAAGTTAAAGATAGAAATTACAAATTTATACGTAATCTGAGCTTATTTTGGGTACTTTCTTCAGGTAATTCTCAATATTTGGAAGAAATGGGGGGTGGCGCCACCGAAGCTCGACCTGTGGGTGAGTCCAAGTCTGTACGTTAATTGAAACTGAACCTTTACAGTTTGGGGCGCCTATTCATATCTTTTTTCCATATTTATCTATTGGTTTCATATTAAGATATTTTACTTAAGTTAAGTATTAATTATCTTAAGTAAGCCATTTCATCTTACGATACCTTAAATAGAAAGTCCAATTTTTCCATAAATAAGATCAACGTTGGAGGATTTGGGACCGGTGATCTGATGTCGGGAAAGTACCGATCGGAAAATGCCCCTGGCCAACAGTGTGAGCATTCATTAGTGCTTGCTGGCCGCCACTCCGTTACTCTTGCAAAAAAAATTATAAAATACATTTCTTTGAGATAGTAACCATTAGTTTCATAGCTCAGATCACGCTAATTAATTGTTTATTTTTCATAGATAAGTACGGATGTATTTAATCTCACTTGTGTAAGTCCTAATATAAATATGTTAGTTTTTGGTACGGAGTGGCTTCCTTTTCATTCAACCATCGCTTCTTTATGGGACGCAGAAACCAGACCCTAATCGTCATCATGACATGCAATTTTGATAGTAAGCCCAAATAAAGTATAAAGGCAAACTTTTCTGATAATCGTGATTAAGCTTACGCGTTATTTATTCGGTGTGCAATTTGCATCAATTAGGGTTTAGAATAATCATTTTATTGAATTTTAATAGAGTAATTGTTTTTATTTTTATTATAAATATTTAAAGTTAGTCATAAAAGATAATTTTATTCTATCTGTGAAAAATATTATATTTTTAAAAAAAGAACCCAGTTATATCTAAGAAAATGAAACAGATAAAGACCTCTTATTTTGGGAGGGTGTGACCCAAGAAACGAAGTAGTTTAATTAATCAATCAATGTTTATGTCTCGCGTAACAACTTACTTTTTTTCGTTCAGCCCAATGCAACATAATTTAACTATTTGCTTGCTGATTTGAGTGACTTTAAACCCATTTGGTTTTTTTAAACCAAGTGGATAATTTATTTATAATGAAACACACCAACAAATTAATTGATTCTTTGTTTTAAAACCCGATCAATAGTTCACTGTACTTTGACCGATTCTATACCGAAAGATTCTTTAAATAACAAACCTTCTAAATCAACTAAAAGTAAAGCAATAATGAGTAGCTCTACAAATGTTTGATCCTTGAGCGAATCTTAAAATGTAAATAATTTATCCATTACGTGTAAACATGTATGGGCTTTTTTGGCGTAAGAATTTACCAAAGTTTTAATTGTTTTAGATAATGTTTTTAGTTTTACCATCGAATTTAACCTTTAAGAATAATATTTCATCCAAATTATGGAAATTACAAGAATATCGTAATATCATTACGGGATAAAATATTAAATTCATTCCCTCTGAGATTTATCGGTTAGTTTAGTTTAAAACTGTTTTCTATTATAGCTTTTACTAAAGAATGTAAGCAAGAGGTTACTTACCTATACGAATGGTTTATGTTTTTGAAGTTATAATAACACTTATTATATTTAGTTACTAAATTATTGTTTAAATCCTCGTGAAATTTCGTTATGTAACGTTAGGACAATTTTGTAAACTACGTCCAAATTAAATCAAACGGCAGGACGATATAATTCTGAAGAGTTGACAGTAGGTATGATTTAGGTTTAGCTTGTATGGATTAATAGAATTGGATTTTATTTATGTCTTAAAAAATGTACTTTTTAATTTGAACTGAAATTTAGGAAAATCTTAAGTTTTGTATTTACTTTTTATAATTAATAATAAAAAACCATTTAAACTCACTGTAGTTTACCCAAAAAACTTACACAAAAAAATAGTTTTAATTTGTAAATAAGACGGGTCATTTGAGCTAACTATAGTTGGAGTAATCGAACCAGACTGCAGAACCCTTACATAAGATACAACTGAAAACCAGGAAGTAAATAATTGTAATTGGGCCAACGGGTCAGTTGAGTAATCGAAATCTTCCATTTCCCTCATAAACTTGGATCGTTGAGCCAAAGACCCTCTGTATACCGATTATATTTTCTTCCAGGAGGGTCGTTGACTCAACGATCAGTAAAGTAATCGAACCGTCTCCCGGTAGTATAAATAATACAAAATTAAAATTATTCCATATTTTTACAAGTATAGAAAATTATTTTCAAATTGTTACACTTTTAAAACTATTATTTCATAATGCACTATGAATAAATATTATTATTTTTCTAAAATAAAAATGGAAATTCATTACACTTAATAGGGAACCAAATGCTGTTAAAACGGATTTCAGTCCCAAATACCCTGAATTTTGGTGTGCTTCTAACCTGCTGGACAACTAAGATAATTCAATTTGCTGGGAGCTCTAAATGTAATAGTATAAATTACTTATGACTAGCCATTTAACTGCTAATTTTACATGTACGAAACTTCTGGGCTTCTTAAATCAACAATTGCCCTTGGAGCTTTGTGCCATTAGGGAAAATCCTTTAGTGTAAGGAATGTTCAAGCAAGTATTTGTATCTATAAACACTTGCAAGGAACTTGCATACTAAGGAAGTCGCCCACGGGTTTTCATAGATTATATAAGATACCATTCTGGTGGGGAGTAACTGCGCCTGTACAGTATCTGATGAGTTCAAGACACCCTTCAGGCACTTCCACCCTTTGGGTATCACCAATTTTTCTTAGGAACCACAACAGTGTCAAACACACGTAGAAATGCCCCGAAAAGCCTTTTAATTCTTTGCTTTTTGAACGGTTTAGGTTTTACAGCATTTAATGCAATTTTTAATTATTATATCAGGATAATAGAAACTTTTAGATTATAAAAGTTTATATCAAGATATTGTTTTAAAAATTTGAACCCATTGGTAGTGGAACTCATTTTATTTTTGATTTGTTTGTTTCTTGACTGGAACAAAGACAATTATATAGAAAGTCTTATATCAGTATAGTGCCACACATCCAAATTTTGCATCGGATATTTACAATGCCTTCAATTGTACAATCGTATTTACAATTGTATGACTAATCAATTATTTGTGTACCTTATATCATTACATATACGGTGGTTTATTTTACTAAATACGTATTTCTTGCTTGGTTATAGAATGTTTGTTGTAAAATTAAATTCCAGGAAACTCTATACTTCGCTGTTAAAATGGGCCGTTGTGGCCACATAATTCTTTATTTCAGAATTAAATTTTTCTGCAAGTTTCTTTGTAAAAATGTGGGTCTTCAATTGCCTATTTAACAAAATAATTGTCCGTTAAAACCTTACAAAATATAAAAAAACAAAAAGTGTTTTCAAAATTATTTTATTTCTGTTTTTTGTAGTATAACAAAAAACTAAATGAGATACAGCTATGAGAATGAACTTTTATTCCAATTTTCTCATCTAAAAAAATCCGTTAGAAAAATAGTTGCATTCCGCCTATAAATATCTCTTCATAAACAGACGCGGCAAATCATTCATTTTGACCTCCTGCAACACAATTTTTGGTGAAATCTTCCAATTGGCCATAACCACAGTAAGGAAGCAATTTTCCGGACCCATGTTTTATATAAAACTTTTTTCTTATATTTTTATAGTACAATCAGTTTTAGAAAGTGCCAGGTGTAACACTAACCGAGATCCACCCTGTATATTAAATTATATATATAGTATATTATATATATATATATAGTATATATTATATTATATATCATGTATATAAAATATTATATATAGTTCGTAATTATTATTAAATTTTCAGTTTGTTCTTTCTCCTACAAACCTTGAGCTTAAAGTAATGAAACATTGGAACAAGGAAGGTTTCAAAAGCCTGAATGGAAGAATTCCAGAGAATGTCATTTTCATCTCTGAAAAATTTATATGCCCACTGTAAAGTACATTGTGAGTAAACTTTAAAGTTTGGCATAATTTTGGGCATAAGTTTCAATTAAATGGTTCAAATACATTTTTAAATTTTTTTAAAGAAACGTTATAAATTATTTTTTCAACGTTACCTAATATTTGCCATACCTAGTGAAAAGTACAATACAAATGTTATGAGCGAACTTCATCTACTGTTGCATTAAAGCTAATCAATGTACTCAAAATGGTTATCTTAAATTGCAGAAGTAAAAAGCTTTTACTTACTGATAAAAGTATAAAGAAGATCATCCAATCAAGTCAATACCCGTCCATTAATACGGTCAATCATTATGTTACTTCCATTATTTACCAAATTTTTTCAAAGCATTACTTTTTTGGCTAAATTATTAATTCATCCTATGTTCTAATCAGTTTTTTCTATGCATTTCAACATTAACTATACAATCTTACGAATTAAAAAATTTCAATGGTATGAAACAATCCCTGATATATTTTCGTAATCAGATAGCCTTATTATATATGTTTTAAAAAAACGATTATTAATGGTTTGTATACGTTTATATCAAAGTTTAACTATATCTCCTTGATTTTGTATTTTAAGTAATAATAAATAATTTAAGATATTTAAATTATAATGCAACGTTGTTTATTAGCAATAGTAAAGGTGCACGTTTTATGAAATCCAGATTTTTCCATATGTTGGTACCCATACGCGTTTATAGTTTTCAATTCTCTGGTAATACTGCGGTAACAATCTGTTACATTACACGGGGACAATCTGATTGAATTATGAGTAATTACCGAGCAAATACCACATAATTACTGCCGAGGTGTACCACCTAAGACTGTGAACTGTAGCTGTCCCATCCATACTAAAAGATGGGAGCAAAAAATTTATGTTACGAATACTAATTAAAAATTAAGAGGTTTAACATCATTTGTTTCATCGTTGTTTGTTTGTTTGCAAAATGCAAATAATATTACATTATGAAACTCTCAAAGTTGATATAAACATGTTTTGTTTACTTAATGGAGACTGTTATCAAAACATTTGGAATAATAACCATTGCATACTTCACACTCAATAAGGTATACAATGGAATGTCACTAAACCTAAGTAATTAAACATTTGATCAACATGATGGATGGGCGTCCATTTAATAGTCTTTGATTATGTTTAAAGCGAAACATACATACAAACAGAGTCACTATAAACTAGGTCTTCATCAAGTATAGCTAAAAAAACAATCAAAAGCAAATCCTTAGATTTGAACTGGATGTCGACATGTTTTAGTGTTCATTTCGTGGTAATATGAACTATTATTTCCATGACAATTTTTATTTCATAGCGATGAAGAGTCTAATTAAAACAGAGTTTAAACTTTTATCACAACATAAGATTACGCTTCACAACGTGTAGCCTAATAGACTGAATGTACATGCAAAAATTTAACCGTACCTCATTTCTTTCGTCCTGATATGTCACTCCGTCACATGTTAAAATGTCATATAACTCACTCAAATT
>NW_025784611.1:0-24991 GCF_021130785.1 Homalodisca vitripennis
ATTTTATTGATTTAAACAACATTAAGTTGTGTCTCAATGCCAATGTTGAATACATTTGTTAAACAAGATGTTTTTTTATACTATCAACTCACACCATTTTAGTTGTTCTACGTAGTGTTTTCAGTTTTCTCTGAACGTTTATAATGTTTAAGACAATTATTGTGAGATTTGTTCTGTAATAAGATTTTTGAATGCAAAGAATGTGAAACCGGCTAAAATTTATTGTTAACTTCGAAATGTTTACGGGGAAGATGTGATGAGTGAAGGAATAGTGAAAAGTGGGTTAGAATGTTCAATGGCGGTCAAACAAATGTGCATGATGAGAATCAGAGCCGTCAGCCTATCACTCGTCACCCGATGATCGGGCAAGGTCAGTTGACAACAAAATCCAAGAGAAACGGTTCGTTTCATTATGACAATGCAATTGTTACGCGGACCACTTTGGTTATCACACGCTGTGATTCACAATGGGTTTTCCAAAAATGTCTCACAGACGTGCACAAAACCAAGAGACTTTGTAGTGCTTTGACTTTTCTCACAGCGGTACAGTGAATAAGGTAAAGGATTTTTTAAAACAAAATTGTAACAGGTGATGAAACTTGGGCCCGTCAAATCCCCGAGGAAACAAAAATCTTGACGACAATGTCTGCACAAAAAATTATGTGCAACTGTCTTTTGGGATCGAAAAGGTGTTTTTCCTGATTAATTTTCTCCCAAAAGGTAAAACCATGAAATGCGGTAAGGTAATGCACATTATATACATATGCTAAAAAATGTACCCCCTGGGGGAAAAACCAGATTTGAAACAGTAAATTGTCTTGGAACAAAGACTATTACTACTAATTTGATATGAAATGAATGGTATCGGTTTTCAGAGTAGAAACTAGACATTGTTTACAATTTTAAGACTAACAGTTACCAGCGGCTTCGCAAGCGAATTTCGTAGGTTTTTGCACCTGTAAATGGAAGCACTTCTGGATCCGTGTGAATCATATTTCCGTTAACATTGAAGTTACCTTCTTGTCACGATTCGAGAAAATAATGTATACAAATGTGTACATATATGGCCATTGTAATTTATTCCTCGGTCTAAGTATCTTTTGTTTTCCATAACTGAATTTTTGCCTTTTAACCCGATGTAGAAAATATATACACAAACACATCTCCTTATAAGCCTACTTTTAACAAAAACAAACTAAGCATAACACAATAGGTGCTGTCATAAAACCTATGTTTTTCACAGAACATTTGATTACATTTGACAGACTCCATTCAATTAATATTTCACATCTTTTAGACTACCAAGATGGGACTTTATTTGATACTTTTTAAAACCAGAGGGGACATAATCCGGATGGACTTCTTGAAATATTAATAGGCCTATGTTTTTCATCCCAGAGGGATTATATAGAATGGTCCAGTCGTAAAATTTCAGTATAATCGGTTTAATAGATTTATTGCATGAAAGCCAAAACAAACAAAGGCAAACTTTATGGCATTTTATAATAATATTTATTACACTATGTGTTATAATTTGACATAGTTAGACGATTTATAAGGTTACGATTCACTATCCTAGGTGATAACACATGGCTGCAGAATAGGGCCGATCCATGTGAGAGTTTCCTCACAAATTTTAGTCAACTCAGGAAATTTAAAAGTAAAAAATCTTAGATAATACAAAAATAGCATGGACCATATAAAAAATAAATATAAAAATTAAAAATCGTAAAATAAATAATATAACATAAATATGATGTAATATTTATTCAATTTAATCTAGTTGCAGGTGATTCCCAACAGTCTGACGGCTCTACTAAGGGGTTCAGGGGGTTGAAGGGGGTGTATGGGGGTGGGGGTCATTTCGTTTTCCGGGGCGTGTAAGTGGGGGGTTCGTCAAGAAAGGTAGGATAACAAACCTTAGTGTTTCCGATGCAACTAAAAGGACAGTCAACACAATTTAGTGAATTATGTAGGCAACACGTAAGAAAAGGTTTTTGAGACTGTGGATTCTATCCTCTTTGGTCAGGAGTGGTCAAGTACCATTACAAAAATAAAAAACAGAAAGAATCATCAACATTTTTTTATAACAAACTATAACCATTTATATAAAAAAATAATGTATCCTATCTGTGGTGGTTACTCAAATCACGAAAAATCTATTGTGACAAATCGTACTGATTTCACACATAAACACAAACACCACAGACATACACTATTAGATTTTTTATATAAATAGTATGATATAGATTAAAAGATAAGCCCTCTTAATTGTAATAAAAACTTTTTCTATGGAAATTTTGTCTTATGACAGCACAGGCCATGGTTTAATTAATGTCAACTACTGTTTTTCAACTTGTCTATATTTATAGTTTTGGAAGTCCTTAGAGCAAGCTTGATAGTAATAACACTTCTTAATTTCAACCTCTCCTGCAACCGTATATTAAGCAACATAGAAAGAAAATATCCAGATAATCAAAATTAAAAGTAAACATTTAAAAACAGTACAGTACATTTTAAACAAAGATTAAGTAGACAGTGGTTTTGGTCGAAAATTACTACTTTAAATGAAGATTAAAAAGACGAAAGTTACAATCTAACTTTTTACTATAAATTTTCAAGACTGTTATAAAACACATTTTAGTTGTCTTTAGACAGAAGTAGGCTTCTCAAAACTTGAATAATAATATATTTTTTATCAGGGAAACAAGGAACAAAATCAAACTATGGTTAAAAAAAAACAAACACAAATATATTACGACAAAGTTAATTACAATAGCCATAACACTTATCAACATATATTATCTTGATTGTGGCAACAAGCAAAAATTAACATTGCCATTGGAAATTATAAATTAACTTGAACCCCTGGAAAATTTGCATCCTACACACGTGCAAATTCCTACAAAGATTTGCAATGCAAAGCAGGTGGGCAACTGCTAGTTATTTAATAAAAACTGTTATTAGCTATCCAAATTAATGTTTCAACTAAATAAAATTATAAATATAAAATAAAACTTTCATAGCCTAACTTTTTAAAGTATAAGACATTTTAAAAAAGCCTACTTCTGTTTATAAGATATAAATTAATATAAAAAACAATAATGGTCTTAAAAAATTATGTGTACCAGGGAAATTTAAACGAATAACAAACATTGTGCTCTGTGGAAAATTCCAAGTGTTCTAATATATATTCTTGCATCCTTGGTGTTGTAGGGACCGAGATGCAATTCACTCCAGACGACATTAGTCTAAATAAATATGCTCGGGTGAGGAAATGATAAGAGGCAAGTTGGGGGGAGGCATGCATGGTCACTCTCAACTATGAACAAACGATTTGGTACATTAGTTTGATGTGTAGATTTGGTGATTACAATACGGAAAAACATTCACTTGAGAATCTATCCAAAATCAAATCCAAGGTAAAAAACCTGGGGTGTTTATAAGTAGACTTTAATAAGCGGGCCTACACTCATGTCGGAATTGTATTTAATCGAATGGTTCCATGTTATTCTACTCCGAAGGAATAATTCGATATTAGCAATTTATTTAACTACTAGTATAATGATTTCAACGTTATTGAGTTATAGTAGATTTTTAATGTAAACATTAAACAGCAAAAAAATAACTAATTATTTATTAAGATTCTTTGAAAAATGGCGATGAACATGAGGTAAAACGATGTACGAAATATTTCTCACAAGGTGACGAGATTTGATTTTAAAACCCTTTTAAGGTGGCGCATTTGGTCAGTAGCAGGCCGTTTTTTGAGCCAACAATTGTCCGTGATCGTTAAACTTTATTTTTAGAAAATATTATCTTAAGTGATAACCTAGCAACGTTATATTCTTTTTATGGTTTCCTTATGAACTATAGAACAAGAAATAAATATAATATTTGGTGCCTTACCATTATTTTCAGATTAATATCATTGTAGATTGTGTAAAAAAAATTTTTTAGAAAAAAAAATAATTTTTAAGCTTCTACTGTCCGTACACTGAGTTCTATTGAAAACTACTGGAGCAATACAAAATAGATGAGTCAAATTTCACAGATATATACACAATTTTAAATTCTAATACAACAAATTAACTTCTTATACATTTTTTTTATATTTACAAAGAACAAAAAAGTTAGATGGGAAAAACTAAATCTAATGTATAAAACTGGTTTTTTTACTTCCCGAGTCACTAGAAGGGGCTTGTCTTTTCCTCCCAGTAGTGTAGGGCCTATAATTAGTATAATAGTGGCTTAGTTTGTCATAGCACAGTATATTTCGTAAATATAAAACAGGAATTGTCTTATCGCAAACCCCTCCCCTTCCTCAGACAGAGGTCAAAGTCGAGCGATCTAGTAGATAACGTGACTACAGATTCTCGCCGCCCGTTCAGCTGGTGTGCCGCATTCTTGTACTTTTCGTGCCCAAGTGTCTGTCGAGTGCGTCGCGTTGTTGTACTTCCGTGTTTTACTGTGTGTGTAATAGATTAGTGATGGGTGACACAATGAGAATTTGGGATTTACCCAGGAGCGAAGAGGGGGCCATTCGTTTTTTACAAGATCATGACCTAGTTGCCTACATCTAAAATATGCGTTGCGGTCGGCAGTTGCTGCTGAAGGCGGAAATCCACTAGACTCACTCATCCTTGATATTGCTGCTTTCTGGGCGTCACAGGAAACCCATTAACAATTAATAATCATTGTAAGTTTGTAATTGAAGAGTTGCTTTTTCGTTCTAATAATGTTTTTTTTCTATAAATTTATTTGTTTGTGTTCCTCATTTATTTATTTATTTATTATTATTTTAGCGTAGAACATACCGTCAATATACAACAAATTTTCACAATAATTTCATGCCACTTAAACATAACATCAACAAAATAAATAACAACTAAATTAAATTACAGAAAGTAGTGATTATGCAGTGGAATAATAAATAAGTATTAAGATTTGTAATGGAAATAATGATACAATAGTGAAAAATCACAAACATCATCTCCAGACTGATATTAAGGGGACAAAAAAACTCTATCACTCATTACTGTTGCAGTCCTCTTTTTAAGGTGTGCATACTGGTGTAGTCGTATAATCCCAAAGTACCCCAACATTTTCCATGACGAACGAATAACCTAAACATTTACCGGTAACACAAACGCGATAAACAATAATATACTGACAATAAGAGTACGCAAAGTCGCCAAAACAAAACAGTGACGAGACGAGTAGAACAGCTGTTTCTCTCGTCTGCCGCCAGGTCAACATGAAAACCGTCGGAATCATTTAGACCAGCAAACATTAGTAACATGAATACACTCTATACTATATGATATGTATAGGAAATTTCATGGAGAATACGATAGTTTCAAACTAGGCCTAAAAATAATGGACGGTTTGCGGAGCAACGGTATTAAATGTGAAGCGATGGCTGTGACGGCGCTTGCCACTTACAGGGTTAAGTAGCTTCAACATGGGTTTGGCTCCCAGTAAACACATGGGGAGAATTCTTTCCTCTATTTCACAAAAGCGGTTACTCATTGATATCAAAATGAGCAAGTTATAAATATTGTAAGGTTTCTTTGATATCTAAGACTAGGCCATAGTTGGTATTGTTGTTTTTGTAATGTTAGTTAAATGTATGTTTTTAAAATAATTGTAATTTTACGAGGTTCTTCTTGTTATATGTAATTTTATTATAACTCCTATTGTGTACAATTTTTTACATATCGAAATTGCATAATATATCGAACCATTCAATAAAAACAACCAAATAATCAGTTGTTCAAGTGAGCTATATCACTGTTTGGAAATTATTAAGATTAAAGGCCCGACCTGGCAAATCACGAATTTGACGTTATCAACGCTTTCCTGCTCATCCTCCTGATCAAAAAATATATATGGTTTTAGCGGGTGCAAATGACAAATAACATGAGTTTAGAGGATATATACATAAATAGTTGAGTTTCTTAATGTTCTGTTTGTGTGCTGTGTCTGGATATCTGTAAATAGTATCTGCGGCTGGGACTGATAGCGTCGGGGCAGAAATCAGTTCTTCACTAGATATCGTGTACTGTAGTTTGGATCGAGTCACCAACCGTAATGAATTGGTGTGTCGGAGTGTTTTTGTCAGGCATGTCAAGAGTTTACGTTTTCGACCGAAACGAAATTATTTATTTTTTAATAGAACATGGAATTTTTAATCAGTGTATTTTGTTTGTTTGTGCGGTTGCGTATTGCTTTTAAACCGGAAGGCTTTGATGTTTCATTGCGACAGAAAAATTGGTAAAAGTTGTACAAAATTAAAATGTTGTAACTTTTTAAAATTGGCCCGGGCAGGTTCTTTTTTAAGAACGCACTTAGAGACATATTTTTTTGTTTGGTAATCCACGTTGTTTGCATTTGAAGCCAACACTATATTTTGTTGGAGTTTGGCGTTTCTGCACATTCTGTGGAACAACACTAATGGTAAGTGTTCTCTATAATAATGTCCTTTGCATTAACAAATTCAATTTATATTTCTGGATTAGCTCCCTCTAGAATTTGGGGGGATATTTTTACTGGATAGGTACTATCTCGAGGGATGTTATTTTCATTTTCATTGAACCTTTTGCTGCTTCCCTGCGCCGTGATTGGCTGGAGGCATTTGTCCTCAACTCGGTCGATAACAACTAAATTAATTTGTAGCTCTAAATTAAGAAAAAACAACATATGTTTTCATTTGGATGAAAAATTTCTGCTCATCCTTTTCAGTATTATTTTTCATTATACATTTTGCAAAGATGGGCGCCCACAAGATCCGATGACTTACATCACGAGGGTTCAATCATGAGTCCACACAAAGGTTATCACATGACGCTGCAACAATAGGAAAATATTTGCTCCGGTCGCCTGTGACTGTGAAACAGTTTGTTCCATTTTTTGTGTGTTCTAGAACTTTGTTAAGTTTTCTCATTTTCCGCCATCAAAACCCTTATATTTTTTGTTTGTCCCTATACGACGATTCCGAAAGTTAATATGAACGGCGGAAAGTCCGTATTTTTGCCGCTCCGGCCGTTATATATGATGACGATTGACCCGATTGTTTTTTATATCTTGAAGGAATAATTTGAATATTACAATTTATTAACTTAATCATATGATTTTCAACATTAATAGTTATAGGTAATTATTAATGTAAAACAATAAACTTACAAGAAGTAACTAATATTTTTGAGAGAACTTTGAAAATGGCGATGGAATATTGAGGAAAAACGTTGCTACGAATATTTCTCACAAGTGGACGAGATTTGGTTAAGTAAGTAGCTTCAAAAACATGGGTTTACCGGCTTCCCAGTAAACACATTAGGAGGAAAATTCTTTCTTCCATTTCACAAAAGCGGTTACTTATTGATATCAAGCTGGGTAAGTTTTATAAATATTGTAAAGGTGTACTTTGATAATCCTAAGATCTAAATGGCCATAGTTGGTTTTGTTGTTTATTGTACTGTTGTTTTTAAAAATTTGTGGTATATTCAAATTGTTATATGTAAGATATTACTTCATGTTAACAGATAATTTATTATAAAATATCTTTGTGTACGATTTTTTTACATACCCAAGTTAGATAATAACATTGAATTGCTTCGAGTAATAGCAATCTGAAATAAACAAAGTGTAGGCTGCTCATTAAAGTCTCCATCCCCTAAGGTTGCCTTTCAAAATACTTCAAATCGGTCAAGCCAAATAGAGGGGAAATGAAAACTTGTTTAAATAGGCAAAGTGCACTGTTCCATCTAAACACCCTTCAAAACCGATATAGGCCCGGTAACATGAATATTGAAAGTTAGCGCACTTGAGTGATAAAGGTTTGTTCCCGTCTTGCGACAAAAGTAGACACTTGAGTCCAGTCGTCTTAAAAGGATTATTTATCTTAAAATGGATTATATCTTTAGAAAAATAAATGGAGGTATACTGAATACTTGCCGTTCAACAACAGAGAAAATATCCATCTTTTAGGGTTAGGACAAAATGTTTATTCCTCAAGGTACCATTTTTTCAAATTCCAAACAAAAATTTAATAAGTCGCAAAAAAAATATTATTCAGTTATTTAAAAATGTAGATAAATTTTTTGTTTATACATTGAAGAATAACCAAAAGTTTATAGGGTGGGGGGGGGTAGATAAAAAAAATGGCAAATAAGAACATCTCCAAACCAAGTAACGAACGAAAAACAATTAAGTAACCTCAACATACCTATTCATGTCCTTTACTGTACATTTGACATTTTTTTGTTGTTTTTTTTTTTTTTTTTTTTTATCTTTTTCTGTTTTGTTTTAGCGTTAAGGAGGCTAATAGGCTTTGCGGGAATCACATGAAGCCTGCGATGTGCTCGATAACTATTAATTCTGTGGTTGTCCATGTTAATAATGGTATTCGAGTCAGTATTAGTCAAAGTCCCATATACATTGTATATCTAATAGACATAATCGAATGATATTAATGGTAATACATGAATGTTGTCAGTAGTGTGTGTGGTAATCTGTAGTGTTTCGTTAGTCACTGCAAGAAAGATGGGAGTTTGGGGAATCTAAGACATAGGTGGGAAGATAGGGAATGGTGGGGTGTTAGGAGAGCTTCTCGCCAGGGGCCCATCAGGCATTCCTATCCCGAAAGGAAGGGCCTCGGTTGAAGTGCCTATTCCCAAGGTTACATGTATGTAGTATGTTGATTTCTGTTGTGTATAATTCAGTTTAGTTATATCCTTCGTTTAATTGCAACTAGAAAACTATTTAGTTCTTTGAAAATTTGACTATCATTGGTTTGTAATACTCTACATAAGTTCACATTATTTAACCCAAATTGTTTACTAATTAATTTGAAATTTGTGCTTCTAGCATGGTCATTTGCCGGGCATCTGAAAAATATATGCTCTAAAGTTTCGTTATTACCCAAAGTACATCTTAAGCATAACGGAGTAAAATACTTACCTATAGTAAAAAGACTACTATTTGTATTAGCATGTCCAACTCTTAATCTAAGTAGGTTAACTATCTCCCATCTTTTAAACTTGACATTTTTGAACCAACTTTGTTTTGGGGACTGAATCTACAATTTGTTTGTACCATTTTGCTTTATTTGAACCTAAAAAGTATTCATTAAATTTAGCATGGTATAGTATTTTTTGATACGCCTTAAAATCGTCAAATGGTATGTTAAATTCTACTAGGTCTGATGCCATCTGTTATTGCTTCCTTAGCTAAACTGTCCACTTTTTCGTTTCCAGCGATACCTATGTGACCCGGTATCCACTGTATAATGATATTTTTCTTTGTCACTAATATTTCATAAACTATTGTTATAATAATACTTTGATTATCATTATTCGACCCCTCCATGCTTTTTTCTATGGCTATTACTGCAGCTTGAGAATCAGTTAAGATTATAAAATCGTTGTTATTTAGATTACTTTATGTGTTGAATACTTTTCAAAATTGCTACTAACTCCGCAGTATAACTTGAAGAGTACTTATTTAAAGTATATTTGGCTGAGATATTAAGTTGTGGTATCCAGAAGGCAGAGCCAACCCCTTCTACAGATTTGGATCCATCTGTGTAAACACGAATGTAATCTTTGAAGGTTATGTTTAGTTTGTCTCTTACTATTTGTTTTGTAACATTTTCATTTTGTTGGTTCTTGATAATTTTGTTGTCTTAGTATAAATGCATTACTGGTAGGTTTTACCTTTCTATTTATTAAGAAGAGGGGTTCATCAAAATCCCAAATATTCTTAAATACTACATCAGTAATTATGTTTATATTAATCTGACTAATATTATTCAAGGATTGTAGAAATAAAGGGACCCTTTTGTTTGCCCAATATTGCATGTCAGTATATATTGAGCTAAGATACATTAAACTTGTATAAGCAGGGTGATTATTTTGCGAAACTATTTTGTAAAACTACCCTATCGGCTAGTAGCTGTCGCCTTAAGTTTAAAGGCATTACAGATGCTTCTGCATGTAATGTTAACAATAGGGGAAGATTTTAAAAGCCCCAAGGGCAATTCTCAGTGCCTGATTTTGTAAATTATCAATCTTATTCAACTCAGTTTTAGTGCTATGTCCGTAGAGGAAACATCCATAATCTAGCTTACTTCTTATCACACTCTTATAAATCTGTAATATAAATTCAGGGTGAGCTCCCTGAGTTCTGCAACTGACAGATTTAAGGATATTCAAGTCTTTCCAGCATTGTTGAAGAATACTATTGATATGAGTCTTAAAAGTTAGCTTATTGTCGATGTATATGCCTAACACTTTAATTGTGTCTACTACAGGTAAAACACTGATCTTTTATAAAGTACTGTAGATTAGGGTCATTATTTTTTTTTCTAGATACAACTAGTATATTACATTTTTTTTGCATTGAAGTCCATGTGTAGGATCTCGAAATATTCAACCAGCCCATTAATAGCTAGTTGCATATGATTTTGAAACCATGTCATAATTTTTATGTGCGGAATATAGCAGTATATCATCTGCATATTGCACAGATTTGACTTGAGGTGGTAAAGCATATTTTATATGTGATGTATAAAGGGAGAATAACAAGGGACTGAGAACACAGCCCTGTGGCAAGCCTCTGTTAAACTACCCTAGTGAAAGTATACTTAGGATTAATAAAGCTTAATTTTCTATTTATCAGCCAGTTGTGGCAGTATATTAAGAACTTAGATGGAATACCTAGGCTAGATAATCTATCTATCAATGCCGGTATAAAAACATTATCATATGCACTAGAAATATCTAATGCTGCAGCAACAGTTGTTTCGTTAAATGATAAGGCTGTTAGAGTGTCGGTTACAAATTGTTACAATAGTGAAAAATCACAAACATCATCTCCAACTGATATTAAGGGGAAAAAAAACTCTATCACTCATTACTGTTGCAGTCTCTTTTTAAGGTGTGCATACTGGTGTAGTCGGTATAATCCCAAAGTACCCCAACATTTTCCATGACGAACGAATAACCTAAACATTTACCGGTAACACAAACGCGATAAACAATAATATACTGACAATAAGAGTACGCAAAGTCGCCAAACAAAACAGTGACGAGACGAGTAGACAGCTGTTCTCTCGTCTGCCGCCAGGTCAAATGAAAACCGTCGGAATCATTTAGACCAGCAAACATTAGTAACATGAATACACTCTATACTATATGATATGTTATAGGAAATTTCATGGAGAATACTATAGTTCAAACTAGGCCTAAAAATAATGGACGGTTGCGGAGCAACGGCCTTAAATGTGAAGCGATGGCTGTGATGGCGCTTGCCACTTACAGGGTTAAGTAGCTTCAAACATGGGTTTGGCTCCCAGTAAACACATGGGAGAGAATTCTTTCCTCTATTTCACAAAAGCGGTTACTCATTGATATCAAAATGAGCAAGTTATAAATATTGTAAGGTTTCTTTGATATCTAAGACTAGGCCATAGTTGGTATTGTTGTTTTTGTAATGATAGTTAAATGTATGTTTTTAAAAATTGTAATTTACGAGGTTCTTCTTGTTATAGTAATTTATTATAACTCCTATTGTGTACAATTTTTACATATCGAAATTGCATAATATATCGAACCATTCAATAAAAACAACCAAATAATCAGTTGTTCAAGTGAGCTATATCACTGTTTGGAAATTATAAGATTAAAGGCCGACCTGGCAAATCACGAATTTGACGTTATCAACGCTTTCTGCTCATCCTCCTGATCAAAAAATATATATGGTTTTAGGGGGTGCAAATGACAAATAACATGAGTTTAGAGGATATATACATAAATAGTTGAGTTCTTAATGTTCTGTTTGTGTGCTGTGTCTGGATATCTGTAAATAGTATCTGCGGCTGGGACTGATAGCGTCGGGGCAGAAATCAGTTCTTCACTAGATATCGTGTACTGTAGTTTGGATCGAGTCCACCAACCGTAATGAATTGGTGTGTCGGAGTGTTTTGTCGGGCATGTCAAGAGTTTACGTTTCGACCGAAACGAAATTATTTATTTTTTAATAGAACATGGAATTTTTAATCAGTGTATTTGTTTGTTGTGCGGTTGCGTATTGCTTTTAAACCGAAGGCTTTGATGTTTCATTGCGACAGAAAAATTGGTTAAAAGTTGTACAAAATTAAAATGTTGTAACTTTTTAAAATTGGCCCGGGCAGGTTCTTTTTTAAGAACGCACTTAGAGACCATATTTTTGTTTTGGTAACCACGTTGTTTGCATTTGAAGCCAACACTATATTTTGTTGGAGTTTGGCGTTTCTGCACATTCTGTGGAACAACACTAATGGTAAGTGTTCTCTATTAAATGTCCTTTGCATTACAATTCAATTTATATTTCTGATTAGCCCCTCTAGAATTTGATATTTTACTGATAGGTACTATCTCGAGGGATGTTTTTCTTTCATTTGACCTTTGCTGCTTCCCTGCGCTGATGGCTGGAGGCATTTGTCTCAACTCGATAAACAACTAATTAATTTGTAGCTCTAAATTAAGAAAAACATTGTTCAATTTGGATCAAAATTCTGCTCATTTCAGTATTATTTTTCATTTACATTTGCAAGATGGCGCCACATCCGATGACTCATCACGAGGTTCAATCATGGTCACAAAAGGTCACATGACGCTCAACATGGAAATATTGCTCCGCGCGTGAACAGTTGTTCCATTTTTTGTGTTCTAGAACTTTGTTATTTCTCATTTCCCCATCAAACCTTATATTTTTTTGTCCTATACGACGATTCCGAAGTTATTAACGCGAAAGTCGTATTTTTGCCGCTCCGGCCGTTAATATGACGATTACCGATTGTTTTTATCTGAAGGATAATTTGATATTACAATTTATTAACTTATCATATGATTTCAACTTAATAGTTATAGTAATTTTAATGTAAACAATAAACTACAAGAAGTAACTAATATTTTGAGACTTTGAAAATGGCGATGAATATGAGGAAAACGTGTACGATATTTCTCACAAGTGACGAGATTTGTTTAAGTAGCTTCAACATGGGTTTGGCTCCCAGTAACACATGGAGAAAATTCTTTCTTCCATTTCACAAAAGCGGTTACTTATTGATATCAAGCTGGGTAAGTTATAAATATTGTAAGGTGTCTTTGATATCTAAGTCTAGGCCATTAGTTGGTTTTGTTGTTTTGTAATGTTTTAAAATTTGTGTAATTCAAATTGTAATGTAAGATATTCTTCATGTTACAGTAATTTATTATAAATTTTTGTGTACGATTTTTACATACCCAAGTTAGATAAATACATTGAATTGTTCGATAATAGCAATCGAATAACAAGTGTAGGCTGCTCATTAAAGTCTCCCCTAAGGTTCCTTCAAAATACTTCAAATCGGTCAGCCAATAGAGGAATGAAACTTTTTATAGGCAAGTGCACTGTCCATCTAACACCTCAAAACCGATATAGGCCCGTAACATGAATATTGAAGTTAGGCTTGATGATAAAGGTTTGTCCGTCTGCGACAAAGTAGACACTTGAGTCAGCGTCTTAAAAGGGATTTATCTAAAATGATTATATCTTTAGAAAAATAAATGAGTATACTAATACTTGCCTTCAACAACAGAGAAAATATCATCTTTTAGGTTAGACAAAATGTTTATCTCAGCCATTTTCAATTCCAAACAAAAATTATAAGTCCAAAAAAAATATATTCAGTTATTTAAAATGTAGTAATTTTTGTTATCATTGAAGAATACCAACAAATAAGACATCTCCAAACCAAGTAACGAACAAAAAAACAATTAAGTAACCTCAACATACTATTCATTCCTTTACGTACATTTGACACTTTTTTTTTTTTTTTTTTTTTTTTATCTTTTTGTTTAGCGTTAAGGCTAATAGGCTTTGGGGAATCCATGAAGCCTCGATGTGCGATAACTATTATTCTGTGGTTGTCATGTTAATAAGGTATTCAGCAGTATTAGTCAATCCATATACATGTATATCTAATAGACATAATCGAAGATATTAATGGTAATACATGAATGTTTCAGTAGTGTACTGTAGTGTTTCGTTAGTCACTCAAAAGATGGGAGTTTGGGAATCTAAGACATAGGTGGGAAGATAGGGAATGGTGGGTGGGGGTGTTAGGAGAGCTTCTCGCCAGGGGCCCATCAGGCATTCCTATCCCGAAAGGAAGGGCCTCGGTTGAAGTGCCTATTCCCAAGGTTACATGTATGTAGTATGTTGATTTCTGTTGTGTATAATTCAGTTTAGTTATATCCTTCGTTTAATTGCAACTAGAAAACTATTTAGTTCTTTGAAAATTTGACTATCATTGGTTTGTAATACTCTACATAAGTTCACATTATTTAACCCAAATTGTTTACTAATTAATTTGAAATTTGTGCTTCTAGCATGGTCATTTGCCGGGCATCTGAAAAATATATGCTCTAAAGTTTCGTTATTACCCAAAGTACATCTTAAGCATAACGGAGTAAAATACTTACCTATAGTAAAAAGACTACTATTTGTATTAGCATGTCCAACTCTTAATCTAAGTAGGTTAACTATCTCCCATCTTTTAAACTTGACATTTTTGAACCAACTTTGTTTTGGGACTGAATCTACAATTTGTTTGTACCATTTTGCTTTTATTTGAAACCTAAAAAGTATTCATTAAATTTAGCATGGTATAGTATTTTTTGATACGCCTTAAAATCGTCAAATGGTATGTTAAATTCTACTAGTCTGATGCCATCTGTTATTGCTTCCTTAGCTAAACTGTCCACTTTTTCGTTTCCAGCGATACCTATGTGACCCGGTATCCACTGTATAATGATATTTTTCTTTGTCACTAATATTTCATAAACTATTGTTATAATAATACTTTGATTATCATTATTCGACCCCTCCATGCTTTTTTCTATGGCTATTACTGCAGCCTTGAGAATCAGTTAAGATTATAAAATCTGTTGTTATTTAGATTACTTATGTGTTGAATACTTGTTCAAAATTGCTACTAACTCCGCAGTTATAAACTTGAAGAGTACTTATTTAAAGTATATTTGGCTGAGATATTAAGTTGTGGTATCCAGAAGGCAGAGCCAACCCCTTTCTACAGATTTGGATCCATCTGTGTAAACACGAATGTAATCTTTGAAGGTTATGGTTTAGTTTGTCTCTTACTATTTGTTTTGTAACATTTTCATTTTGTTGGTTCTTGATAATTTTGTTGTCTAGTATAAATGCATTACTGGTAGGTTTTACCTTTCTATTTATTAAGAAGAGGGGTTCATCAAAATCCCAAATATTCTTAAAATACTACATCAGTAATTATGTTTATATTAATATCCCTGACTAATATTATTCAAGGATTGTAGGAAATAAAGGGACCCTTTTGTTTGCCCAATATTGCATGTCAGTATATATTGAGCTAAGATACATTAAACTTGTATAAGCAGGGTGATTATTTTGCGAAACTATTTTGTAAACTACCCTATCGGCTAGTAGCTGTCGCCTTAAGTTTAAAAGGCATTACAGATGCTTCTGCATGTAATGTTACAATAGGGGAAGATTTAAAAGCCCCAAGGGCAATTCTCAGTGCCTGATTTTGTAAATTATCAATCTTATTCAACTCAGTTTTAGTGCTATGTCGTAGAGGAAACATCCATAATCTAGCTTACTTCTTATCACACTCTTATAAATCTGTAATATAAATTCAGGGTGAGCTCCCTGAGTTCTGCAACTGACAGATTTAAGGATATTCAAGTCTTTCCAGCATTTGTTGAAGAATACTATTGATATGAGTCTTAAAAGTTAGCTTATTGTCGATGTATATGCCTAACACTTTAATTGTGTCCTACTACAGGTAAACACTGATCTTTTATAAAGTACTGTAGATTAGGGTCATTATTTTTTTTTCTAGATACAACTAGTATATTACATTTTTTTGCATTGAAGTCCATGTGTAGGATCTCGAAATATTCAACCAGCCCATTAATAGCTAGTTGCATATGATTTTTGAACCATGTCATAATTTTTATGTGCGGAATATAGCAGTATATCATCTGCATATTGCACAGATTTGACTTGAGGTGGTAAAGCATATTTTATATGTGATGTATAAAGGGAGAATAAACAAGGGACTGAGAACACAGCCCTGTGGCAAGCCTCTGTTAACTACCCTAGTGAAAGTATACTTAGGATTAATAAAGCTTAATTTTCTATTTATCAGCCAGTTGTGGCAGTATATTAAGAACTTAGATGGAATACCTAGGCTAGAATAATCCTATCTATCAATGCCGGTATAAAAACATTATCATATGCACTAGAAATATCTAATGCTGCAGCAACAGTTGTTTCGTTAAATGATAAGGCTGTTAGAGTGTCGGTTACAAAAATGTAATAGGTAATCACTACAACCCTTCATTTTTCTGAAACCATATTGAGTCTCAGAGACCAAATTGAGTTTTTCGGCCAACCATTCTAACCTATTTTTAATTAGTGAATTCATAAGCTTAGCTAAACAAGATATTTAACGAAATTGGTCTGTATGATTCTTCTGAGTTCTTATTTTTATTAGGTTTAAGCAAAGCAATAATCCTGAAATGCTTCCATGTTGTGGGTATGTCTATATGTCCATTCCATATTTCATTAAATATTGTAAGGAGCATTTTAAGGGCATTTTCTGGCAGGTTTTTAATAATTCTGTACGATATACCGTCAAGAACCTGGAGAAGTGTCTTTATTTTTATTTTTGATAGCTATCAGTAATTCTTGAAAAGAAAAGTCTTTTTCTAGTGAATCATCAGAAGGTCTGTACAATTTCCTGTCAATATATTGCAATTCATTGACATGGGGCACATAGTCTGGGACTATGTGTTTCATAAAACCTTCACATAATTTTTCATTGTTATTTATAAAAGTGTCATTACTGTTATGACATTTGTTACCTTTTAACTTGCCTACAATTTTCCAGGCAAATGAGCTTGTCCTTTTCTCCCCTATATCCTGACACGTTTTTTTCCCAACTCAATCTTTTGGCCAACTGAATTTTCCCCTCTGGCTTTTAACTGAGCTATCTGAAATGTACGGTAGTTTACTGCCGTCATTTGTTTTCTAAATCTTGTAAATTGCCAATCTCCTTTGAGCAATAGCCCTGGAACAATTATCTGTCCACCAAGGGTTTAGGAGAAAACCCTCTACTATTGTTTATTGGCATTTTAATTTTAGGTATGGATGTCTCACAGGCCTCTGTAATTATATTATATAGCTCATCCATTTTATTAAAGGATGTTGAAAGTTTTAATTTCATTAACTTTATTTTCTACTGTCTTAGAAAAAACAAGCCAATTTGCTTTCTTAAAATTAAATTTGTTATGACTAATATTTTTCCAATCTAGGTTATATTTACATGTTAAGTTAGTCATGTTAAAAACTTATAACTATAGGAAAATGGTCACTTACCCATAGTATCTTGCATTATCTCCCAATTTTCTAGCTTTGAGTGCATATATGGGTGACACAAATGATAAATCTAAGGTAGAAGTGTTTTGATCTAGAGTAGGTATTGTAGTGTGTCTGTAATCATTAAGTAAAATTAGAAGGGATTTGTTATATTCCGTAAAAATATCACACTCCCTCTTGGATTGGGTGATCTGGCTCCCCAGTAAGGATGGTGAGCATTTAGATCCCCGCAGAAAATTGAGTATCCATGGTCTTTATTAAACATATATTGTTCCCAAAATCTTCTCTTTATTTTATTTTTAGGTTTACAATATATATTGTATATATGAACAGGTTTATTATAATTGTTTATTTCAATACCAATTAATTGTGTTACATTGTCGTTGTAACTTAGTGTTTTATGTGGTAAAGTTACTGATTTGTGTATTATCATAGCTACACCTCCATATCCATCAATCCTATCAACTTTTTTCTATATTATAATTGTTATCTTTGATGTTATCATATTCTGTTAACCAAGTTTTCTTGGATTAAACCTATTTGAATTTTATTTTTAGTAATATTATATATAAATTCTGACCACTTGGGTTTTAGTGATCTTGGCATTCCACTGAATTATTTTCAAATTTCATTTAACATGTTTTTGAAGTTGTTACTGCTGAAGTATTGCCAGTACCCTTTATTTTGGTTTCTGTTTTAGTGTCCTGTCAGTGGGCCCATTGCCCCTAGTCTTGGGATTACTGTCCGTAACCTTAAAAGGAGCTAAGAAATCTTCTATTTGTTTTTTATTATTTGAAAGTAATAGGTGTAGATAGTAATTTGAATTTTATGTCATCTATTTTTTTGTTAATTAGGGAACGTAAATGTTCCCTATCTTGTGATGTAGACTCAGGTTTTTGTGTATTTTGGTTAATCGTAAGTGAGTTCTGTTTGCCAGTTACAGTAAGTTTACTGGTATTTATTACGGTTTGTATTTATGCTAGTGGTCTTATAATGATTATTACTGTGACTTAGTCTATGGGAAAGCATTCCTACTTAGCCCAACTGTAGATCTAGGTTTTTTAAGGTTAAAGTTACTCTCACTGCATTGGCTGTGTTGTTCCGATATATACTCTTCAGTTAGGGGAGAAAACATGTTGTGTGTGACTACTGAGGGTGGTAATTTTAATTTATGTTGCTGGTAGTTCAGGATATATAATTTACCTGATATTTGTGTATTTTAGTAGCAGCAGCGTAAGAGCTAGGCCTTATAACATGATTTTTAATTTTTTTATATGTTTATAGGGAAGTATTGACTAGCTGTGTGGTAGTCTTCCCTCATTGAGCTCATTCTATCCTTAAATATTTCTTTGACGAGTAAATTCAGGACAAAATTTAGAGTTACTACTATGAGTACCCTAGGCAGTGAATACATTTTAAGGGGGCCTGGCATTCCTCTGAATGAAAGTCCTCCCCGCAGTTTTCTACATATTCTATTATTGGTACATGGTGTGCTTGCAACATGTCCATAAGCAAAACAACGAAAACATTGTTTTACAGGTATTCTGAATGTGTCTACCTTCATACGTACATAATTGAGTTTAACATACTGTGGTAGTATGTCTGAGTCAAAAGTGACTTTTACAAAAGAAGTTGGAACTAGGTCATTATTTACTCGTCTTTTAATTCTATTGGCAAATAAGATTTTACTCTCACTTTCCGTTTCGTTTAAGATTTCTTCATCAGAAATTTCTTTTTCAACATATATTACTCCTACAGAGTAAATTCTAATAGAGGGTACGAAGACATTATATTGTGTTAAATATTGTGAGTCAACCAAATTATTTGGCTGCTTCATAGTTTTTGCATTTAACAGACAAATTTTTGCCAGAACGTTCAATATGATGAATGTCTGAGCAATGGTTTTTAATTATCTTACCAACAGAGAAAGGGTTTAACTTACGTTTATCTTTGTCTTGAAATGATGATTTCATAGGGTCCCCTGATTGTCATACTTGTAATACCTTTTGGTAAATATTTTTTTTAATTCTGGAGTATTTTCTATCTGGTCATGTGGGGCTACATGGGTCATTGTCTCTTTTTCTTTTACCTTCATTATTATCTTTTAGCAGTTTTATTTAAATAATCATGGTCTATAATAATAGATTGAAACCGCTTTTTGAGTTTTCCTCCTCCTCGAGGGTTACCATGGCCAGACCTTCCGACATGTCCGGGGTCCGGCCGGGACAGGTTTGTGTAAAGATCGTGTATGTATAGGTTAGTGATTATTGGCTATTGTGAAATTGTAACTGAAATGTAAATTAAATTGTAATGTTAGGAATAAACAGAGATGGAAGAGATTTACATACTATTAGTTACCCAATACAACAGGTTGAAAGGAATTCAAATACACTTAACGAAGGGAACTTGACAAACCACAGATGAAGAACACCTTTATGCACCAAAGTTCACGTACGAATGGGTTTGACACTTGACTTGACTCTGACTGACAGAAACAAAAACACCATACAATGAAAATTGCAATCTGTTTTTTCTTTTTTTTTTTTTTTTTTCTTGACTCTGCTTTCATCTATGCCGGCTTCAATGTACATTGCGTATCATGTATATTCATGTAGAGACTTCCCGGGACTTGAACCCCTCGATCTCTCAGAACCTAGATATCCATTTCTATTAAGTAATGAGGATAACTTCAATCTGCCTTTCTTTCTGCAGAATTTGCTGCTGTAAAACCCTGTACATTTCAGATCATTGTGATAGTTATCTATCGATCACCTAGTGGTAACCTGGATCTGTTTATGTCCTACATCGAAAGAATGATTCTGTCTTTAGAAAAACATAAATGCAACTTTCTTATAGGTGGAGACTTTAATGTAAATATCGCCAAGCGTGATACTAATACAGTCAGGCTGGAAAATAATTTTAAAGCGTTTAAATATGTATTTTATGAACTACAATCCTACAAGAGGACTCTCATGTTTAATAACCGACCTCGCGACTGAATTGATTGACTCGGAAGTAATTGACTACGGTTTGAGTGACCATGACTCAGTTTGTACCAATGTTTGGACAACAGATCCTAACATACCTTGCAACAAGAATAATCAAACTGTTAGTGTTGGTAGACCCATCACACACCTGATAAATTAAATTATGCAATTTTATTAACCATCTCCAAACGATTAATTGAGAGTTTGTAGTAAACTCTGTCAAGGACGCTGAAACAAGGTTTATAATGACTTCTTTTCAAATTTTTATAAATGGATTTCATTTTTTTCTTTCCAGAAGTGATTCTTAGGGCTCGGAACAATAGGCCTACTAGACCTAAATGGTTCACCCCCTGAACTCAAAGTGATGCGGGAGAGACTAATGTCTTACCGGGACTTTGCTAAGTCAACAGGAAGCTTGGAGGCTAAGCAAGTCTATAGCGCTGCCAGAAAAAGGTATCAGTATTAAATAAGACAAGCTAAACTAAAGACAAATGCTGCTTATATTCAGGGTGCTGTGAACAAATGCTCTGCTGCCTGGAAGGTAATTAGACAGGAAAAGTTGGGTACAAATATAACGACAGTTTCGGTTACACCAGATAAATTTAATGAATAATTCCTCGGTGTTGTGAAAGAGGCCTCAACATGTTCAGGCCGCTCCCTTCAATCCGATAGATATGGCCAGAAGAGCTAATGCTCCAGTGGAAGATTTGATGTGGACAACGGTGGACCAGATTCTGCACACGGTTGGGCGGATGAAGGACAGTAAAAGTAAGGGCATTTATTCTTTATCAAACAGCCTTATAAAATCAGTGGTTGGGTATATCTTGTAGCTGCCTTTAATAGGCCTGCTTCAATGCATGTTTAAATGAAGGTGACTTTCCCCAGTAAGTTAAAGGTTGCTCGGATCACTCCAATTTT
Organism: Homalodisca vitripennis; assembly: GCF_021130785.1. Classification (NCBI taxonomy): domain Eukaryota; kingdom Metazoa; phylum Arthropoda; class Insecta; order Hemiptera; family Cicadellidae; genus Homalodisca; species Homalodisca vitripennis. Next base: position 21,372 of record NW_025784611.1, read on the forward strand.
TTAAGAAGGGGGATAGGTCACTGCCGGAGAGCTACAGACCTGTTTTCTAATATTCCCATTTTTGGGAAGGTTTTTGAATCTCTTATTAAGTTTCAACTCCAAAGGTTTCTCGAGGATGGTGGTTTGATCTCGGATACCCAATATGACTTTAGGAAAGGCCTTTCCACGGTGAGTGCAGTCTCTCACTTGGTTAGTGGCGTACTAGATGGTTTTGAGCATAGGCTAAATACGGGGGTAACATTCTGTGACCCCAGTAAGAGGCCTTTGATTGTGTATCACATAGTATATTGCTTGAAAAATTAAGGCACTACGGTATAAATCACAATAATTTGGAATTGTTCAGGTCTTATTTGGGAGGCCGAGAGCAGATTGTCACAGTAAATGGTCATATACCTCGGGTAGGTGCTGTTGTGCACGGAGTCCCACAGGGATCCGTTCTTGTGGGCCATTACTCTTTCTTGTTATGGTAAACGACTTATCTTGTAACATCGACTCTGATGTAATTTGTTTACGCTGATGACACCAATTCTGATTGATGTTAATGCTGATATACATGACTTAGTCGTATCGATGCAGGACTCACTTGACTCTGTATCGAGTTGGTTCCGAGCCAACCTTTTTATGCTTAACATGAATAAAACACAGAAAATGATATTTAGCTTGAGTAATGTAAATATTTTTAAAGGTAGTGTTAACCTACTAGGCATAACCTTAGATAGTAAGTTAGTTTGGCATAATCATGTACATATTTTAAGTAGTAAGTTATTTAGAGTAAATATATCTCTTGAGAAAACTAAGGGACTGCGTCCTCATTGAAGATGTTCTGACAGCATATTTTGCATTTTTTCAAGCCTAATCCAGTAAGGGCTCAGTCTATGGGGAGGCAGTTCTGGTGTAAATAGTGTTTTAAATACTTCAAAAGAAAGCTTTTAGAATAATACGTAAAGTTAACAGAAGTACTAGCTGTAGACCATTGTTTAAAATCCAGAATATCATGACTGTGGTTAATCTATATATTTTTAATGTTTATTATGACTATTAAGGGAAATTATGAAAGCTTAATATTTAAGAAGTGATGTCCATATATATATGACACTAGGAATTAAAAGTCTTATTGATATTCCATACAAAAGGCTCACTAAATCTAAGTATAATCTGCATCACCAAGGTATTGTATATTTTAATAAACTTCCAGGCTCAGCTCGGACCTTGAAAACAACAAAATTTAAAAAGCAAACTGACTGCTTTCTTTTTGGCAAACCCATTCTACAAACAAAGTGAGTTTCTTCTTGCCTTATCTCAGAGTGACTTTCAACCTTACTTCTAATGCATGGAGTGCTTACTTTTAGTATTTATTAATCCTGCATGGTTTTTACATAGCCTTTGGTTTTTAGTTTTAGACATGATTGTTCTTTTAGCCTCTACTGACTAAACCTATTACATGTCTGCTACTTGTTAAACGGTTAATACAGTTGTCTTATTAATTGTCTATTAGTTTTGTCCTACCGAGAAACATATGTTTGTTTACTTATTTTCTTTCCCATTCTCAGCCTGGTGTACCTATGTTTATTCTAGTATCTCATTTCTGCACCGGTTCCCGCCATCCTCTCTTTTATCCTCATTCTACTTTTTTATTTGTTTACCATTGCCTCATGATAATAAAATGTCTATAGTGTTTCCACCCAGAACTGTGGAACAGGCCAACTTTAAATGATTTTGCACCTATTCTTGCCATGGTCAGAAAACGTCAAACTATCATTTTTCATTGGGCGTTTTGGGTTACCCGGCTCACGAGAATTTTAAACTCAGTTGCCTTCCTCGAGTCTTTTATCCGAAGATCGAATCTTAATCACTCCTTGGACACCCCTAAACCCATTTTCTACAGTCGCGAGAGTTAGATTATGCCAATAGTTCCTCAGCCAGGACTCTGACAACTTTTAAATTACCGCTTTTAGCGTGAAGTAGCTGCTTATTAACAAGAACCCCTGCTGGAGTCAATTTCACTTCAGTACTGGCCACCAAGTTTAAATCTGGAGTGTTTTCATCCAAAACCCCCTAAACAACCCAACCAAATTTACAGGAGGAGAGCTCAAACACTACCCACCTAAAAACAGAGGTAGTAGTACCCTCAAAAGAGGCTACTACCATAATAATTATCCAAAGGGCTAGAGGCTCTTCGGATTTACTTCTGGGCCTTAGTCCAGGGGCTACGAGTTAAGAGGGGTCGCAAGATGTGTCACATAATATATTCAATTCAATTCAAAATTAACTTTATTCAAGATTTACACAAAGTACACATACAGTATTAATACAGAATAGCGCCAACTATTATATTACAGTATGTCTATTTAGTCACTACATAAATCATTAAATACAGAAGTTTACCTCAAAATGTTATGTAAATGACAACACTGATTTTAAAATGTGGGTACTATTTATAATATGTCATATTAACTACTAAATTGGTAAGATGGACTAAGTTACGTCAAAATGTTCCTTAAATGAGTATATTGATTTTTCAATTAAAAATAATTTTAACTTTGCTTTAAATATGCAAATTTGTGAATTTTGTAGAAACTTTTTTTGGAAGATATAACAAGAATTATTTGGATCCTGCAGCTGTGGGCTTTTTATTAAAAAGTTCTAAGTTATGTTTTGGAATTGATGGATTAATTTCTATGCCGAATGTTATAATTATGATTTGCTCCTAATTTAGGTAAACTATCTTCATTTGATTTCCCAAGCATGATAGTTTGAAAAATATATAGACCATATACGGTAAGGATTCTTAATTTAGAAAAAAATGCTGTTTGACAGATTCATTGCGTTCCAAATTTAAAATTATTCTAATAGCTTATTTTCTTGGTAAATAATTCGGTCTAGATTCCTTTTTGTTGTAGCTCCATACATGCTTATACCATAAGACTTGTGTGAATAGATTAATACAAAATAAATGGTTTTTAAGGTTTCAATATTACATACCCTCGAACATTTATTTGTTATAGAGCGTAAAGACCAGAGGAACATATTTTTATTTACTACATGGTCAGCATTTTTATCCCAATTTAAGTGTTGGTCCATTATTAGTCCGAGAAATTTTGAGTTTTTTCCTTGATTCAGTTTTGAATTTTGTAGATAAATATTTGACTTTAATTTTGATCTAGTTTGTTTTGTACAGAATGAAATACAATTTGATTTATTTATATTTAGTAGGAGATTTTTTGTGTTAGAAAACTCTTTTACAGTTCTAATACTTAGAAATGATTTAAGCTCAATTTCTTCTTGACTTTTACCTGAAATTGTGGTTGGTATCGTCAGCATAGAAGCACACTGATCCATCCATCTGTATCACACCCGGCAAACCCCTTTAAATAGCAAAGAAATAGAAGAGGGGTTAAGTATGGATCCCTGTGAGACACGATGTTTTATAGTTTGAATAAAGATTTTGTGTGTATTTTTACATTTGCTGTTTAAATAAATAAAACATAATTACTCAAACTATTTATACAAAGATTTGAAGAACAGAATTTTAAGAAGCGCTCTCAGAGCTCAGTAACCTTATTAACAGAGAAAGCCCTCAGTAGGTCAATGGCTTCAGTTTGAGAATCTATGCGAATAAG
>NW_025784612.1:0-23467 GCF_021130785.1 Homalodisca vitripennis
AAAAAAAAAAAAAAAAAAAAAAAAAAAAAAAAAAAAAAAAAAAAAAAAAAAAAAAAAAAAAAAAAAAAAAAAAAAAAAAAAAAAAAAAAAAAAAAAAAAAAAAAAAAAAAAAAAAAAAAAAAAAAAAAAAAAAAAAAAAAAAAAAAAAAAAAAAAAAAAAAAAAAAAAAAAAAAAAAAAAAAAAAAAAAAAAAAAAAAAAAAAAAAAAAAAAAAAAAAAAAAAAAAAAAAAAAAAAAAAAAAAAAAAAAAAAAAAAAAAAAAAAAAAAAAAAAAAAAAAAAAAAAAAAAAAAAAAAAAAAAAAAAAAAAAAAAAAAAAAAAAAAAAAAAAAAAAAAAAAAAAAAAAAAAAAAAAAAAAAGGGGGGGGGGGGGGGGGGGGGGGGGGGGGGGGGGGGGGGGGGGGGGGGGGGGGGGGGGGGGGGGGGGGGGGGGGGGGGGGGGGGGGGGGGGGGGGGGGGGGGGGGGGGGGGGGGGGGGGGGGGGGGGGGGGGGGGGGGGGGGGGGGGGGGGGGGGGGGGGGGGGGGGGGGGGGGGGGGTTTGACCCCGGGAGCAAGTACTTTTTGCCGATTTCAATGTTTATATTGAAAATTAAAATTAAGGGCTCTATGGCCACCTTTATACAATTTAATGTATATAAAAGTCGTTTGACAGGTATTTGGTCTTTCGATCATATGTTAGTTTACCCTCATATGTGACAGATACGGGCCTCAACAAATACAAAAATAAATTGGAATACGGAAAAAGATAAGCGCTCTGTGGTGTATTGTAGCACATTCACCCGAGCAAGTGAGAGAATCCGGGTTCGAACTCTCCGGCGGAGCAAAGTTTACTTTTTGCGAAATTCTCAATGTTTATTGAAATTAAATAAGGCTATTGCCATTATACCAATTTAATGTAAATAATAAGTCGTTTGACAGGTATTTGGTCTTCCGCATCATATGTTTGTTTTGCTTATTTAAACCCATTAGTGACTGATAGGTCGGCCCAAATACAAAAAATAATTGAATCGGAAAACAAGTAAGCGCTCTGTGGTGTGTTAATGGTAAGCACATTTCACCCGGCAAAAGTGAGCAGATCCGGGGTTTTCGACTCCGGCGGGAGCAAGTAATTTTTGCGATTTCAATGTTTATTGAAATTTACAATAAGGGCTATTGCCAGTTATTGACAATTTAATGTAAATAAAAGTCGTGTTCTGACAGGTTATTGGGGTCTTCTCGATCATATGTTAGTTTACACATATTGTGACAGAAGATACGGCCAAATACATACAATTAAAGTTGAATACGGAAAGATGTTAAGCGGCTCTGTTGGTGTAATGGTTTAGCTACCCCTATTCACCCGGCAAGGTGAGAGATCCGGGTTCGGACTCCCGGCGGGGAGGGAGCATGGAGGCGTCGCAGCAAGTACTTTTTGCGATTCAATGTTTATTGAAAATTTAAATAAATAAGGCTTATTGCCATTATTACAATTTATGTAATGTAATAAAAGTGGCGTTTTTGACAGGTATTTTGGTCTTCCGGATATCATATGTTAGTTTTGCTTATTTATATTTAACCCATATGTGACAGATACGGCCAAATACCAAAATAATTGAGAATGCGGAAAAAGTAAGCGGACTCTGTGGTGTGTTATGGTAGCACATTCACCCGGCAAGTGAGAGATCCGGGTTCGACTCCCGGCGGAAGCAAGTACTTTTTGCGATTTCAATGTTTATTGAAATTAAATAAGGCTATTGCCATTATACCCAATTTAATGTAAATAAAAGTCGTTTGGACAGGTATTTGGGTTCTTTCCGATCAATTATTGTTAGTTTACCCATATGTGACAGATTTACGGCCAAATACAAAATAATTGAATCGGAAAAAAAAAGTAAGCGCGACTCCTGTGGTGTAATGGTAGCACATTTCACCCGGCAAGTGGAGAGATCCGGAGTTTCGAACTCCCCGGGGCGGAGCGCACAAGTACCTTTTTTTGCGATTCAATTGTTTATTGAAATTAAATAATGGCTATGTGCCATTATACAATTTAATGTAAATAAAAGTCGTGTTGACATGGTTATTTTGGTCTTCCGATCATATGTTAGTTTACCCATAATGTGACAGATAAGGGCCCCAAATACAAAAATAATTGAATTCGGGAAAAAAATAAGTAAGCGCTCTGTGGTGTAATGGTTAAGCACATTCACCCGGCAAGGTGAAGGAGGATCCCGGGTTTCGACTCCCGGCGGGATAGCAAGTAATTTTGCCGATTTCCTATTGTTTATTGAAATTAAATAAGGCTATTTGCCATTATACAAATTTAATTGTAAATAAAAGTCGTTTGTACCAGGTATTTGGTTGGTCTTTCCGATCATATGTTAGTTTGCTATATTTATTTAACCCATATGTGACAGATACGGCCAATAATACAAATAATAATTGAATCGGGAAAAAAAAGTAAGCGCTCTGTGGTTTGTAATGGGTAGCCACACCATGTCACCCGGCAATGTGAGAGAGATCCGGGTTCAGGATCTCCCGGACCGAAGAGCATAGTACATTTTTGCGATTTCAAATGTTTATTGAATAATTAAATATAGGCTATTGCCAGTATACAAATTTAAATGTAAATTTAAAAATGTCGTCGTTTTTTGACAGGTATTTTGGTCTTCCGATCATTATGTTAAGTTTACCCATATGTGACAGATACGGCCAAATACTAAAATAATTGATCGGAAAAAAGTAGGATACGGGCCAAATACAATTATAATTGAATCGGAAAAATGTACGCGTCTGTGGTGTAATGGTGAGCACATTCACCCGGCAAGTGGAGAGATCCGGGTTCAGACTCCCGGCGGAAGCAAGTAACTTTTGTGCGATTCAATGTTTATTGAAATTAAATAAGGCTATTGTCCATTATACAATTTTAATGTAAATAAAAAGTCGTTTGACCAGGTATTTGGTCTTTCGATCATACTGTTAGTTTGCTTATTTAAAAACCCATCAGTGTGACAGATACGCGCCCAAAATACAAATAATTGGAATCGGAAAAAAAAGAAAGCGCTCCTGTGGTGTAATGGTTAGCAACCATTCACCCGGCAACATTGACAGTGAAGAGATCCGGGGTTCGACTCCCGGCGGAGCAAGTACTTTTTCGCGACTTCAATGTTATATTGATAATTAAATAAGGGCTATTGCCTCATTTTATACAATTTAATGGTAAATATTAAAGTGTCGTTTGGACAGGTATTTGAGTCTTCCGATCACTATGTTAGTTTACCCAATATGGGACAGATACGGCCAAATACAATAATAATTGAATTCGGAAATAAGTAAGCGCTCTGTGGTTGTAATGGTAAGCACATTCCACCCTGGCAAGTGAGAGACTCCGGGTTCGACTTCCCGGCGGAGCAAGTACTTTTTGACGAATTCAATGTTTATTGAAAATTAAATAAGGCTATTTGCCATCATTATACAATTTTATGTAAATAAAAGATCGTTTTTGACAGGTATTTGGTCTTCCGATCATATGTTAGCTTTGCTTATGCTTATTTAAACCCATATGTGACAGAATTACGGCCAAATACAAAATAATTGAATCGGGAAAAAGTAAAGCGCTCTGTGGTTGTAATGGTAGCATCATTCACCCGGCAAGAGTGATGAGAGTTCCGGCGTTCGACTCCCGGCGGAAGCATAGTACCCCCCCCCCCCACCCCCGCCTCCCCCTCCCCACCCCCCCCCCCCCCCTCCCTTCCCCCCCTCCCCCCCCCCCCTACCTCCCCCCGCCCCCCCCCCGCCCATACCCCCCCCCCCCCCCCCCCCCCCCCCCACCCTGCTACCACACTTCCCCCAACCCCCCCCCTCCCCCCCCCCCCCCCCCCCCCCCCCCCCCCCCCCCCCCCCCCCCCCCCCCCCCCCCCCCCCCCCCCCCCCCCCCCCCCCCCCACCCCACCCCCGGCCCCCCCCCCCCCCCCCCCCCCCCTTGTTGCCGATTCAATGTTTATTGAAATTAAATAAGGCTATTGCCATTATACAATTTTAATGTAAATAAAAGTCGTTTGACAGGTATTTGGTCTTCCGATCCATTATGTTAGTTTACCCATATGTGAACAGATACGGCCAAAATACAAAATAATTTGAATCCGGAAAAAGTAAGCGCTCTGTGGTGTAATGTGGTGTGTAGCACATTCACACACACGCAATCCGGCAAGTGAGAGTAGAGTATCCCGGGTTCGACTCCGGCGAGGAGCAAAGTACTTTTTGCGATTCAATGTTTATTGAAATTAAATAAGGGTCATTGCCATTATACAATTTAATGTAATTTAATAAAAGTCGTTTTGACAGGTTATTTGGGTCTTCCGATCATATGTTAGTTTGCTTATTTAAACCCATATGTGGACTGATTGTCGGCCATAAAATACAAAAATAATTTGAATCGGAAAAAGTAAGCGCTCTGTGGTTGTAATGGTAGCACATTCACTCCGGCAAGTGAGAGATCCGGGTTCGACTCCCGGCGGAGCAAGTACTTTTTGCGATTCAATGTGTTATTGATAATTAAATAAGGCTATTGCCATTATAAAATTTAATGTAAATAAAAGTCGTTTGACAGGTTATTTGGTTCTTCCGATCATATGTTAGTTTACCCATATGTGACAGATACGGGCCAAATACAAAAATAATTGAATCGGAAAAAGTAAGCGCTCGTGTGGTTGTAATCGGTTAGCAACATTCACCCGGCAAGTGAGAGAGTCCGGGTTCGGACTCCCGGACGGAGCAAGTTAGCTTTTTGCGATTCAATGTTTTATTGTAAAACTTAAATTAAGGGGGACTATTGCCATTTATACGATTTTTAATGTAAATTAAAAGAAATCGGTTCTTCTTGGACAGGTATTTGGTCTTACGATCATATGTTAGTTTGCTTATTTAAACCCATATGTGACAGATACGGGCCAAATAACAAAAATAATTGAATCGGAAAAAAAAGTAAGCGACTCTGTGGTGTAAATGGTAGCATCATTCACCCGGCAAGTGAGAGATCCGGGTTTCGACTCCACAGGCGGTAGCAAGTCACCTTTTTGCGATTCAATGTTTAATTGAAATTAAACTAAGGCTATTGCCATTTATACCAATTTATGTAAATAAAAGTCGTTTGACAGGTATTTGTTTGGCTTATGTCTTCCGATCATATGTTAGTTTACCATATGTGACAGGATACGGCCAAATACAAAATAATTGAATCGGAAAAAGTAAGACGCTCTGTCGGTGTAATGGTACGCACATTCACCCGGCAAGTGAGAGATCCGGGTTCGACTCCCGGGCGGAAAGCAGAGGTACTTTTTGCGATTCAATGTTTATACTTAATATATATTTCACAACCGCATGTGTAAACTGGACCTGAACTGACTCACGTATACTCATTTCTAACCTACTTCCAGATGAGTTAGAGACTTGAAATTTGGTACACAGATAGCTTTCCACGTGTAACCACCAGGAAAATCCCGAAAAACGTCGAGAGAATTTTTCATTTTCAACCCCATCAATAATAATTCCCCTAAAATAATTTCGCGGCATTCTTCACCCCTGCAGGCATTTTTTTGTAAGCCCGATAGCGGCGACGAAACCGTTGGAGCTAGCTCGGATCTGACGGAATAATTCATTTGGGTTCAGGATTATGAAGTGAAACTACAAAAAGGGTCTTAATGACTTTTTTGCCTCTATCTTCCATGGTTAAGCGGACAAAACGCATCGAACATTTGAAAATTCCAGAGATTTTTTCGATAAAAATAATGTTTCAAGCCCGATAGCGGCACGAACACAATCATCACGTTGGTCGTATGCACTCTAATATCTTGATTTGACCCATCAAATTAAGCAAATTGCGCGAATCTACAAGAAAAGGTCAGGGGTTTTTTTTTAAATAATAAAATACAGTAATTCTTTTTTGCCCTATCTCGATTGGTTTTGGCCGAAAAACGTGATTATGTACATATTTTGGGGTGTTGTAACTTTTTACGCGAAACTTTTTGTTTTTGGGGTTCGGATAGCGGCTAAACCATGGGTCGGGAGGTCATTACTAAGACTAAACGTTTTATTTAGGAAATAAGATGACCTTACATAAAAGGTCCAGTGACTTTTTACTATATTTCCCTTAGTTTGGATCCCGCAAAACGGCGATATTAAGTGAAAATATTGGACATTTTTTTCGCCTCTTAAAAAATTTTACATTCCGGGCTTGATTACGCGGCCTCTTAAACGGTTTGGTTCGTAACTCAAAACAATATTTTAAACGGGATTTATGGAAATCCACGTGTATCTACAGAAACGGTTCAGTGGACTTCGGGGAAGTTGGCTGGAGCGTTAGCTAAGCGTCAGATAGTAGATAGGGACAGAGGAATTATTTTTTATTATGTTCACAGACTACAATACCCTCTAAAAAAAGGGGCCAAGTGTGGTGACATTAATCCCCCGGTAATATTAACCCCCCCCCCGGGGATTATTTCCTGGTATGACCTGATATACCTCCTCGTACATTCAAATCTCCCTGATGTGTTAACCCCCTGGTAACATTAAAACCCTCCCCAGGGAATTTCCTCTGCCCATGGACCTCATTGTCCGGAATTTTACCAGTCACCCAAATCTCTTAACCCCCCCCCTGGGATAGATTCCTGGTATGACCAGATAAAACCCCCTGGAGACTTATCCCCCCGGTAACGGTTAACCCCCCCTGGGGAATTTGTTCATTATGATACCAGACAATATCCTGGTACGAAATTTAAACCCCCCCTCTTGTCTTAACCTCCTTAACATTAATCACCCACCCAGGGAATTTCTCGCCTTGACTCAGATTAGTCTCCTGGGGTGGATATTAAAACCCCCTGTTCGGACTTAAAATAACCTTGCCTTGAGGTCGGTTTTTATTATGTTGTATTTACATTTAAAACTAATTCAAGATAGCTGAACCCCGTGCAGACTTTCTCCCGCGAGCTCATTTCTGGGGCTCTAATACCATTTAGTCGTAGATCAGACTCTGAGGGCACAAATCGAAAGGACAAAATTAGAATTTCCGACGAAGAAAGGTCCAGTCACTTTTTGTTCATATCTCTTAAACGGTTATTCCTAATACTATATACAGCACGCATGTGAAACTGACTGATCTCACTCACTCACTCACTAGACAGATCATATCTAACTTCTGAAAACATAGTTTCTAGAAGTGCTAGAAACTTGAAATTTTCGCACGCCAGGTACCTTTTACCGTGAAACCACCGGGAGAAAAGTCTGAAAACCGGGAATTTTTTACTTTTAAACCCTTCAAAAAAATTCTAGAAAAATCGGGCATTTGTTTTACCCTGCAGGCCCTTTTTTTGTAAGACACGATAGCGGAGCGCGATATAAACCGTTGGAGTTTAGGCTCGGATCTGACGAAAAAAAAATATTTTCTATAATCAGGAATGAAATGAAACTACAAAAAAGGTTCCAGTGGACTTTTTTTGGCTTCCTAATCTTTCCATGGTTTTTATTTATTAAGCGACCAAATACGCTCGAACATTTGACATCTCCCAGAGAGTTTCTTTCGCTTAAAATAGAAGTTTCGTAGCCCAGATAAGCGGCCACGACACGAACGGTAGGTTGTAAGCTCCCAAATCTTGACTTGACCCATCAAAATTAGCAAATTATGTGTATCTACAGAAAAGGTCCAGTGACTTTTTCTGGCCCTATCTTGCATTGGTTTGGCCGAAAATAAACGTGGTTATGTGCAATTCTATTTGTATATATTTACGTGACACATTTTTGTATTTGGTGTCGATAGCGGGACAAAACCATTGGTTCAGGAATGTCAAAATAAAACAAAGGTTAGATTTAGGATAATAATATGATTCTACCAAAAAGGGGTTGAGTGACTTTTTTACTTATATCTCCATTACGTTTTACCGCAAAAAACGCGATTAAGTGAAAATATTTTGAAATTTTTCGCCTTAACAAATTTTACAATTCCGGGCTTGATAGACGGCCTCCTCTAAACGGTTGGTTCGTAGCATCAAACAAAAAAAATGCGACTTAATAAGTTTTAGTAAACGACGTGTTCTACAAAAATAAGTCCAGTAACTTTTTGCTGCTAGTGTACTTTAATAAGCTCTGAAAAAACTGCCGATAAAAAAAGTTAGCAAAATATTTGTCCTCGGTGAATTGGAAATTTTTGGAGTTTTAAATATATATTAGGCCACTATATGTGGACTAATATTTTTGTGTAATTTCAATCAGGATTCAGGCTCTTGCAAGGTTAACGAGTGGAAGTACAACCCCACAATAATAAGTCTCGGAGTGAGCGTTTGAGCTATGGCGTTCAATAGTAGATAGGGAGACAGAATAAATTTTTTATTTTGTTCACAGGTACAACATACACCGTCTAAAATAGGGACAGGTATGGTATGTTTCATTAGGCCCCCCGGTTTAACCATTAACCCCCCTCCGAGGAGATTTTCCTGGTTATGACCAGATAACCATCCTGAGTAAATTAAACCCCCTGATGTGTTAACCCCCCCCTGGGTAACATAAACCCCCACATGGGGAATTTCTCTGGCTTGACATAGATTAATCTCCTCGATGATATTTAAACCAACTGTTCAACTTAAAAATACTGCCTTTTTAAGTTCTGTTTTTTATTACGTTTATAATAAAACAAGTTACACGATAGCTGACCTGTTGCCAAATCTTTTCTTCCGAGCTCATTCCTGGCTAAACCAAAGTTCGCAGCTAAAAATATGACGACGGTAATCGAAAGATTAAAATTAATAATTTCCGGACAAGAAAGGTCCAGTCACTTTTTTCTTGTATTCTCTAACGGTTTAGCCACATAAATTTGCCCTCTTAAAGTCAAAACTGATGGTTAATTCTGGAAAATTCGATTAAACTAATGGTCTTATTTTAACTCCCAGATCCTTAATCTAATGCTCGGACATTTAACTTTTCCCCGCCGAATATCGCTGTATCCCCTCGAATTTTGGGGCAAGCGTACATCATGGGGGCCTGGGTTGTGTTTCATTAACACCCCATGATTAACTCTATTACACCCCCCCCCCGGGATTTCTCTGGTATGAACCAGATAAATCCTCCTGAGTAAATTAAACGCCCTGATGTGTTAACCCCCCCTGTTGGTAAACTTTATAACCCCCCCCCACATGGGAATTTTCCCTGGCCTATTGACCTAATGTCTGAATTTTACCACTCACCATATCTCTTTAAACCCCCCTTGGGAAGTTCCTGGTATAACCAGATAACCACCCCTGATGTCTTAAACCCCTTGGTAACGTTAAACCCCCCAGGGAATTTCCTGGCGACGGACCTTATGTCCGAATTTTAACCAATCACCAAATTGCTTCTTATCACCCCGAATTTGCAAAGCGTTTACATCATGGGGGGCCTGGGGGCGTAGCCCCCAGCGAGCCACGAAAGGGCGGAGTCCTCACAGTATATATACAGGCCGCATGTGTTACAACTGACTCTGACTCACTCTCACTGAGTAGGCGATACAAATATCTAAACCCTCATTTCGTAGGAAGTGCTGGAAACACCAAATTTTGCGCACACTCACGTAGCTGGAATCTTCGAAACCCACCAGGGAAAAAGTTCTGAAATACCGGAATTTGTTTAATTTTGTACCCCCCAAAAAAAATTTCAGCGAAGTTGACCCCTTTTTCGCCTCATTGCAGGCCTTTTCCTTTGAAAGGCCCGATAGCGGCGCGAACCGTTGGATGCTAGAGCTTCCGATCTGACGAAAAATTCGATGGTCAGGAATGAAGAGTGAACTACAAAAAAAGGTTCTTAGTGACCCCTTTTTGCTATATCTCCATCGGGTTTGGCCGTTATAAAAATATCTGCGGATTAGATTAAAATATTTTGAAATTTTTCGCCCCTAAAAATTTACCTTCTCGGGCTCGATAAGGCGGGCACTACCTAAACGGTTGGGTCGTAGCTCAAAACAAATTTTACAATGGGCGATTCTAGGAAATCGCGGTGATCTACAAAAAAGGGTCTCCAGTAATCATTTTGCCCTACCCTCAACGGTGTGGTTTTGGGGCGCCCCGCATAAACGCGTTTTTCAAGTATAGGATTTTTTACGTTTTTACGTGGAGATATTGTTTTCTGGGCTCTGTTATTAGAGGAACATTTGAGGTTAGAGTAAAAGTAAAAATCGCATTTTTTTTTTAATACGGAAACAATGTGGTCTACATAAAAAGGTCTAGTGACTATTTTATACTCTATCTTGTTATGGGTTTAGCCGTTTAGCCGTTAAAAACGTTGATTTATGTTGAAAAATTCCACTCAAAAACTTACCTCATTCTGGGGCTACGATATTGGCCGACGAAACCGCTTATGCCCTAGCTTAAATGTAAAAATTTTTTGTAACTAAGCTATTTCATAGGATCTAAAAAAAATGGTTCAGCCAGCTTTTTATCAGTTTTATCTTTTCCGTTATAGCCTGGATAAATGCTCCTAAATGGACAGAATAGTATTCGTCGTCGTTCTTTTAGGTGTTTTAAATTTTTCAACTATTAATTAGTGCACTTCATTGCTGCGTTCCTAGCCTTGTACATTGTATATTACTACGTTAAACGAGTGACTAAAATCCCCCCTCCCCACGTCGGGAGTCTGGCATGGCAAGCGTTAGTGAAAGTTTCAATAGTAGATAGGTGGACAGAGTGTTTTTTATTAATGTTCAAAAGACCACAACACACCCTCTAAAATAGGCCCACGTGTGTCATTTAACCACACCTTGTTAATACAATTAACCCCCCCCCCCCCGGAATTTATTCATATTGACCAGAAAAAATATCCTGACATAAATTAAACCCCCTGATGTCTTATAACACCCCCTTTAAACATTAATCTCCCCCCCTCCCTGGAATTTCCTGGCATGGACAAGATAAACCTGCCTGAGCAAATTAAACCACCCCCTATAAATACAACTTAAAAATAATGGACTCAGGGTTGGGGTTTTTGTTTATATTTACACTAAAATACAAATTCACAATAGCCCACCAGTCTGCAGTCACTTTCTCCACAGCTCCGTTACTGGCTAAACCAGGACGTCTAGTAGCTAAAATCCGCGAGGCCAGAAATCGAAAGATAAAAAATTAAATTTCCGACAAGAAAGGTCCAGTCACTCTTTTTCTCGTATCTCTTAACGGTATAAAGCCCACAAAAGGCCTTTGAAGGTCAAAAACTTTAAAAGTAATTCCTGGTATAAAATTCGAACTAATTATTGGGGCCGTCATATACCTTTTAACTCCCTAATCTCTCTAGTCTTAAGCTCGGACATTAAAACCTTTTTCCCGAAATACTGCTTATTCCCCGAATTTAAGGCAACTTTACTTTTGGGGGGGCCTCGGGGGCGGTTAGCCCCCTCAGCGGAGCCGCAAGGCGAGTCTAATATATCATACAAACCCGCATGTTGTAAGACATGACTGTCTGACTTGACTCCTCACTCAACTCACGCTATACTAATTCTAAACCTACTTCCAGATGAGGTTAGATGACTTGGAAAATTTGGTTGACACTAGATAGCTTTCCACGTGTAATCCACCAGGATAAATCCCGAGAAAGTTGAAGAATTTTTTCATTTTCAAACCCCCCCCCATACCTCACCTACAATGAACCCCCTCCCTCATAAATAATAAGATTCTCCTAAAAAATCCGCGCATTTCTTTCACCCCCTGCAGGCATTTTTTGTAAGCCCGATAGCGGGCGAACCGTTGGAGCTAGCTCGGATCTGACGGGAAAAATTCCATGGTCAGGAATGAAGTGAACTACAATATAAAGGTTTCTAATGACTTTTTGCTCTATACTCCTCCATGGTTAAGCGACAAAAACGCTCGAACATTTTGAAATTCCAGAGATTTTTTCGATAATAAATAATGTTTCAAAGCCCGTATAGCGGACCGAAACCGTTGGTCCGTAGGCTCAAAATTTTTTTTTCTGATCTGACCCATCAAATTAGCAATATTGCGCGATCTATCCAGAAAAGGATCCAGTAATCTTGTTTGCCCCTATCCTCGATTGGTTTGGCCGAAAAAACCGTGATTATGTACAATTTTGTTTGGTAACTTTTACGCGAAACTTTTGTTTTTTGGGGTCGATAGCGGCGGGACGAACCAGTTGGTCGGAGCGGTCAATAACAATAAGACTAACGTTTTATTTAGGAAATAAGATGACCTACAATAAAAGGTGCCAGTTGACTTTTTAACTATTATTTCCCTTAGTTTGACCGCAAAACGCGATTTAATTTACGTGCAAAAAATATTGGACATTATTTCGCTAAAAATTTTACATTTCCGGGCTTGATAGCAGGCCTATAATCGGTTGGTCGGATTAAAAACTGTCAAAAACAAAATTTTAAACGGAGATTTAGGGAAAATCACTTCGTTAGATCTACTAGAAAAAGTGTTCAGTGACTTCGGGAGTTGGCTCTGAGCGTTAGCTAAGCGGTCAATAGTAGATAGGGTGACAGACGCGAATATTTATTGATGTTCACAGACCACAATACCCTCTAAAAAAAGGGCCAAGTGTGTCATTAACCCCGGTCGGTATTATTAACCCACCCCCACCCGCCTCCCGCCCGGGATTTCCTGGTATGACTCCTGATAATCCTCCTGTTACAATTCCAACCCGCTGATGTGTTAACCCCACCTGTGGTAACATTTTAAAACCCCCCCAGGGAATTTCCTGCCATGGGACCTCATGTCCGGAATTTTTACCAGTCACCAAAATCTCTTAACACCCCCCACCTTGGGAAAGATACCTGGTTATGACCAGATAACCCCCTGGAGGACTTATCCCCCCGAGGTGGTAAACGTTAACCCCCCCTGGGAATTTGTTCATTATGTACCCTAGACTCAATATCCTGACGAAATTAAAACCCCCCTCTTGTTGCTTAACCTCCTTACACATTAATCACCCACCCAGGGAATTTCTCGCCTTGAATAGATAGTCTCCTGGTGATTATTTAAACCCCCTGTTCGACTTAAAAATACTGCCCTTTGAGTGTCGCGTTCTTTATTATGTTTATTACTAAACCAATTCAAGATAGCTGACCCACGTGCGGGGGGGGGGGGGGGGAAAAAGCTTTTTTTTTTCTCCCGAGCTCATTTCTGGCTAAACCCAATAGGGTCGTAGAATTCAGATCTGAGGCGGCACAATCGAAAGACAATAATTAAATTTCCGAACAAGAAAAGGTCCCAGTTCACTTTTTGTCATATCTCTAACGGTTATCTAATATATATACAGCCGCATGTGAAAAACTGACTGACTCACTCACTCACTCACGTGACAGATCATTACTAATTCTAACATAGTTCTTAGAAGTGCTAGAAAACTTGAAAATTTTGCCACGCAGGTACCTTTTCACCGTGAAAACCACCCGTGGAGAAAAAGTCACTGGAAAACGGGAGATTTTTACTTTTAAACCCTTCAAAAAAATTCTAGAAAAAAATCGGGCATGTTTTACCCCTGCAGGCCTTTTTTGTAAGACCGATAGCGGCGCGAAAGGCGAACGTTGGAGTTCAGCTTCGGATTCTGACGAAAAATTCATAATCAAGAATTGATAATGAACTACAAAATAGAGGGTCCAGTGACACTTTTTGCTCTCATCTTCCATGGTTTTAAGCGACAAAACGCTCGAAGCATTTGACATTCCAGAGATTTTTTCGCCTTAAAAATAAAGTTTCGGAGCCCGATAGCGGGGCCCCGAACGGTAGGTTAGTAGCTCAAATCTGATTGACCCATCCTAAATTAGACAAATTATGTGATCTCATACAGAATAGGGGTTCCCAGTGATCTTTTTGCCCTATACTGCATTTGTGGTTTTGGCCGAAAAAAAAAACGTAGGGTTATGTGCAATTTAATTTGTAATATTTACGTGAACCATTTTGTATTATGGTGTCCGATAGCGGCAAAAAACCATTGGTCTGGGAAGTCAAATATTTCAAACAAAGGTTATGATTTAGGAAAATAATATGATCTACAAAAAAAGGGTTTGAGGTGACTTTTTTACTATATCTCCATTAAGTTTTACCTGCAAATACGCGATTAAGTGAAAATATTTGTGAAATTTTCGCCTCTAACAAATTTTTAACATTCACGGGCTTGATAGCGGCTAAAACGGTTGGTCGTAAGCTCAAAAAATGCGGACTTAATTAAGATTTTAGTAAACGACGTGTTCTTACAAAAAAAAAGCTCCAGTAACTTTTTGCTGTATGTACTTTAAATAAGCCTGAAAACACGCGATAAATAGCAAAATTATTTGTCGTGATATTGGAAATTTTTGGAGGTTTTTAAATATTATATTAGGCCTATATGTGACTAATATTTGGTGTAATTCCAATCAGGATTCAGGCTTTGCAAGGTTAACGATGTGAATTACAACCCCAACATAATAAGTTGGCTGAGCGTTAGCTAATGCGTCTAAGAGTAGATAGGGGGACAGAATAAATTTTTATTTTGTTCCAACTGACCACCAACACCGTCATAAAATAGGGACAGGTGTTGTGTCATTAGCCCCCGGTAAACATTAACCCCCACTCCGAGGATTTCCTGGTATGACCAGATAACCTCCTGAGGTAAATTAAAACCTCCCTGATGTGTAGGGAGAAGAGATTAAATATATATATATCCCCCCCCCCCCCCCCCCCCCCCCCCCCCCCCCGGCCCCCTAACAACACCCCGGTAAACATAACCCCACCCCCTCAGGGAATTTGTCCCCTCGGCTTGGACTAGATAAATCCCTCCTGCGACTGTATTATTTAACACCTCAACTGATTCCCATAACTTAAAATATCTGCCCTTTTCAAAGGTCTGTTTTTATTAGTATAATAAAGATAGCCCCCACCCCTACTCCCTCGTCCTCCATCATTCACTGATAGCTGACCTGTGCACAACCTTTTCTTCTTCGAGCTCATTTCCTGGCTAAACCAAAGTTCGCAGCTAAAATCTCGACGACGGAATCGGAAAGATAAAAAATTATAATTTCCGACCAAGAAAGGTCCTGTAGTCACTTTTTTCTTGTTAATCTCTAACGGTTTAGCCGACTAAAAAATGCCCTTTAAAGTCAATAACTTATGGTTACGATTCTGGAAAAAAAGAATCTCGATTTAAATTGGGTCAATTATTTTAAACTCCCAGTATCCTTAATCTAATGCTCGGGACATAAACTTTCCCCGAATACCGCTTATCCCCGAATTTGCAAGCGTACATCATGGGGGCATGTGTGTGTTTCATTAAACCCCCGGTACCGGATAACATTACTCCCCCCCCGGGATTTCCTGGTCATGACCAGATAACCTCCTGAGTAAATTAAAACGCCCTGATTGTTGTTTAACCCCCCTGGTAACTTTAATACCCCCCCCAACAGGGGGAATTTTACCTGGCTTAGACCTCATATGTCTGAATTTTACCACATCATCCATATTACTCTTAACCCCCCTTGGGAAAGTTCCTGGTATATACCAGATAACCCCCTGATGTCTTAACCCCTGGTAACGTTAAAACCCCCCTAGGGAAATTTCCTGGCTCGATCCTTATGTCCGAATTTTACCAATCACCAAATTGCTCTTAATCCCCGAATTTGCAAGCGTTTACATCATGGGGGCCTGGGGGCGTAGCACCCCTAGGCGAGCCGATAGGCGAGTCCCTATTATATATTACAGCCGACATGTGTAACTGGACGTGGACTCACTTCACTGGATAGGCGATACAAATTCTAACCCACTTCTAGAAGAGTGGCTGGGAAACACCAAATTTGGCACACACGTAGCTGGAATCTTCAAACCCACCAGGAAAAGTCTGAAATACCGGAGAGATTTTCTTAATTTTGTACCCCTCCAAAAAAAATTCGTGAACTGGGAGTGACCCCTTTTTGCCACTTGCAGGCTTTTCTTTGAGAGCCCGATTAGCGGGGCGAACCGTTGGAGCTAGCTTCCGATCTGACGAAAATATTCTATGGTCAGGAATGAATGTGAACTAACAAAAAAAGGTCTAGTGACTTTTTGGCTATATTCTCACATCGGTTTGGCCGCAAAAACGCGGGATTAGATTAAATAATATTTTGAAATTTTGTCGCCCAAAATTTTACCTTTCGGGCTACGGATAGCGGCCTAAACTCGGTTGGTCCGTAGCCTCAAAACAAATTTTTCAATGGGATCTTAGGAAATCGTGGGCGTTGATCTACAAAAAAAGGGTTTCCCAGTAACATTTTGCCCTAGCCATCAACGGTTTTGGCCGCATATTAACGCGTTTGTTAAAGTATAGGATTTTTTACGTTTTTGACGTGATGATATTGTTTTTCTGGGCTCTGTATTAGAGGAACATTTGAGGTTTAGAGTAAAATAAAAATCGCATTTTAATACGAAACAATGTGGTCTACAAAAAAAGGTCTAGTGACATTTTACTCTATCTTTTATGGTTTAGCCGTTAATAAAACGTGATTATGTTGAAAATTTCACCTCAAAAACTTACCTTCTGGGCTCGATATTGGCCGAAACCGTTAGCCCTAGCTTAAATGTAAAATTTTTTGTAACTAGCTATTCATAGGATCTAAAAAAAAAGGTTCAGCAGCTTTCTATCGTTTATCTTTCCGTAGCCTGATTAAATGCTCTAAATGACAAGATTCTTCGTCGTTTCTTTTAGGTGTTTTAAATTTTTCAAATTATAATTAGTGCGCTTCATGCTGGTTCCAGCTTGACCTTGTATTACTACGTTAACGAGTGACTAAAACCCCCCTCCACGTCGGGAGTTGGGCTGAGCGTTAGTGAAGTTTCAATAGTAGATAGGGACAGAGTGTTTTTTATTATGTTCAAAGACACAACACCCTCTAAAATAGGCCCACGTGTGTCATTAACCACTTGTAACATTAACCCCCCCCCCCGGGAATTTATTCATATGACCAGAAAATATCCTGACTAAATTAAACCCCCTGATGTCTTAACCCCCTTTAACATTAATCTCCCCCCCTCCCGGGAATTTTCCTGGCATGACAAGATAAACCTCTGAGCAAATTAAACCCCCTAAACAACTTAAAAATAATGACTCAGGGTTGGGTTTTTGTTATATTTACACTAAACAATTCACAATAGCCCACCAGTGCAGTCCTTTCTCCACAGCTCCGTACTGGCTAAACCAGACGTCGTAGCTAAAATCCGAGGCCAGAATCGAAAGATAAAATTAAATTTCCGACAAGAAAGGTCCAGTCACTTTTTCTCGTATCTCTAACGGTTAAGCCACAAAAAAAAGGCCTTTGAAGTCAAAACTTTAAGTAATTCTGGAAAATTCGTATAAAAATGGGTCAACTTTTAACTCCCTAATCCCTAGTCTTAAGCTCGGACATAACCTTTTCCCGAATACTGCTTATCCCCGAATTTAAGGCACTTACTTTGGGGGCCTGGGGGCGTAGCCCCCAGCGAGCCGAAGGGCGAGTCTAATATATATACAACCGCATGTGTAACCGTACTGACTGACTCACGTATACTAATTCTAACCTACTTCCAGATGAGTTAGAAACTTGAAATTTGGTACACAGATAGCTTTCCACGTGTAACCACCAGGGAAAATCCCGAAAAGTGAGAATTTTTCATTTTCAACCCCTCAAAAAAATTCCCAAAAAATCGCGCATTTCTTCACCCCTGCAGGCATTTTTTGTAAGCCCGATAGCGGGCGAACCGTTGGAGCTAGCTCGGATCTGACGGAAAATTCATGGTCAGGAATGAAGTGAACTACAAAAAAGGTCTAATGACTTTTTGCTCTATCTTCCATGGTTTTAAGCGACAAAACGCTCGAACATTTGAAATTCCAGAGATTTTTTCGATAAAAATAATGTTTCAAGCCCGATAGCGGCCGAACCGTTGGTCGTAGCTCAAATCTGATTGACCCATCAAATTAGCAAATTGCGCGATCTACAGAAAAAGGTCCAGTAATCTTTTGCCCTATCTCGATTGGTTTGGCCGAAAAACGTGATTATGTACAATTTTGTTTGTAACTTTTACGCGAAACTTTTGTTTTTGGGGTCGATAGCGGCGAAAACATTGGTCGGAGGTCAAAATAAGACTAACGTTTTATTTAGGAAATAAGATGACCTACAAAAAAGGTCCAGTGACTTTTTACTATATTTCCCTTAGTTTGACCGCAAAACGCGATTAAGTGAAAATATTGGACATTTTCGCCTAAAAAATTTACATTCCGGGCTTGATAGCGGCTCTAAACGGTTGGTCGTAACTCAAAAACAAATTTTAAACGGGATTTAGGAAATCACGTGATCTACAGAAAAGGTTCAGTGACTTCGGGAGTTGGCTGAGCGTTAGCTAAGCGTCAATAGTAGATAGGGACAGAGGAATATTTATTATGTTCACAGACACAATACCCCTCTAAAAAAGGGCCAAGTGTGTCATTAACCCCCGGTATTATTAACCCCCCCCCCCGGGGATTTCCTGGTATGACCTGATAAAGCCTCCTGTACATTCAACCCCCTGATGTGTTAACCCCCCTGGTAACATTAAACCCCCCCAGGGAATTTCCTGCCATGACCTCATGTCCGAATTTTACCAGTCACCAAATCTCTTAACCCCCCCCCTGGGAAGATCCTGGTATGACCAGATAACCCCCTGGAGACTTATCCCCCGGTAACGTTAAACCCCCCTGGGAATTTGTTCATATGACCAGACAATATCCTGACGAAATTAAACCCCCTCTTGTCTTAACCTCCTTAACATTAATCACCCACCCAGGGAATTTCTCGCCTTGACTAGATAGTCTCCTGGTGATATTAAACCCCCTGTTCGACTTAAAATACTGCCTTGAGGTCGGTTTTTATTATGTTTATACTAACAACAATTCAAGATAGCTGACCCGTGCAGACTTTTCTCCCGAGCTCATTTCTGGCTAAACCATAGGTCGTAGATCAGATTCTGAGGGCACTAATCGAAAGACAAAATTAAATTTCCGACAAGAAAGGTCCAGTCACTTTTTGTCATATCTCTAACGGTTATCGTAATATTATATACAGCCGCATGTGAAACTGACTGGACTTCACTCACTCACTCACTGACAGATCATACTAATTCTAACATAGTTCTAGAAGTGCTAGAAACTTGAAATTTTGCACGCAGGTACCTTTTGCCGTGAAACCACCGGGAAAAGTCTGAAAACCGGGAATTTTTACTTTTAAACCCTTCAAAAAAATTCTAGAAAAATCGGGCATGTTTTACCCCTGCAGGCCTTTTTTGTAAGCCCGATAGCGGGCGAACCGTTGGAGCTAGCTCGGATCTGACGAAAAATTCATAATCAGGAATGAAATGAACTACAAAAAAGGTTCCAGTGACTTTTTGCTCTATCTTCCATGGTTAAGCGACAAAACGCTCGAAACATTTGACATTCCAGAGATTTTTTCGATTAAAATAAAGTTTCGAGCCCGATAGCGGCCGAACGGTAGGTCGTAGCTCAAATCTGATTGACCCATCAAATTAGCAAATTATGTGATCTACAGAAAAGGTCCAGTGACTTTTTGCCCTATCTGCATTGGTTTGGCCGAAAAAACGTGGTTATGTGCAATTTATTTGTAATATTTACGTGAACATTTTGTATTTGGTGTCGATAGCGGCAAAACCATTTGGTCGGAAGTCAAAATAAAACAAAGGTTAGATTTAGGAAATAATATGATCTACAAAAAGGGTTGAGTGACTTTTTACTATATCTCCATTAGTTTTACCGCAAAACGCGATTAAGTGAAAAATATTTGAAATTTTCGCCTACAAATTTACATTCCGGGCTTGATAGCGGCTAAACGGTTGGTCGTAGCTCAAAAAATGCGACTTAATAAGTTTTAGTAAACGACGTGTTCTACAAAAAAAGTCCAGTAAACTTTCTTGCTGTCATGTACTTTATATAAGCCTGAAAAAACGCGATAAATGAGCAAAAATATTTGTCGTGAATTGGAACATTTTTTTGGAGTTTTAAATATATATTAGGCCTATATGTGAACCTAATATTTGTTGTTAATTTCAATCAGGATTCAGGACATTTGCAAGGTGTAACGAGGTGGAATACAACCCACACATAATTAAGTTGGCTGAGCGTTTAGCTATGGCGTCAATAGTAGATAGGGGACAGAATAAATTTTTATTTTGGTTCATCAGGGACACAACACCCGTCTAAAATAAGGGGGGAACAGGTGTTGTCCATTTAGCCCCCCGGTAACATTAACCCCCCTCCGAGGAATTTCCTGGTTATGACCAGATAACCTCCTTGGAGGTAAATATTTAAAACCCCCCTGAACGTGTTGTTAACCCCCGGTAACATTAACCCCCCCCCCCAGGGGAGATTTCCTGGCTTTGGGACCTAGATAAATCCTCCTGATGATATTAAACCAACTGTTCAACTTAAATATACTGCCCTTTTAAGGTTTCTGGTTTTTTATTACGTTTATAATAAACATATTCACGATAGCTGACCTGTGCAAACTTTTCTTCCGAGCTCTTCATTCCTGGGACTAAACCCAAAGTTCGCAGCTAGAAAAATCTGGACGACCGGAATCGAAAGGATAAAATTAAAATTTCCGACAAGAAAGGTTCCTAGTCACTTTTTCTTGTATCTCTAACGGTTTAGCCATCAAAATGCCCTTAAAGGTCAAAAAACTATGGTTAATTCTGGCAAAATACGATTTTAAATGGGTCTTATTTTTAACTCCCAGGATCCTTAATCTAATGCTCGTGGACATAAACCTTTCCCCGAATACCGCTTATCCCCGGAATTTGGCCAACACCCGTACATCATGGGGGCCTGGTGTGTTTCATTAACCCCCGGATAAATCATTAACCCCCCCCCGGGATTTCCTGGTATGACCAGCATAAACCTCCTGAGTAAATTAAACGCCCTTGATGTGTTAACCCCCCTGGTAACTTTAAACCCCCCCCACAGGGATACATTTCCTGGCCTATGAACCTCATGTCCTGAAATTTTTACCACTCACCATTTCTCTTCTTATAACCCCCCCCCTTGGGTTTTGAGGAAGTTCCTGGTTATAACCAGATAACCCCCTGGATGTCTTAACCCCAGGTTCGGTAACGGTTTAAAACCCTCCACAGGGGAGATTTCCTGGCCACGACCTTATGTCCGAATTTTACCAATCCAACCAAATTGTCAATCTTATCCCCGAATTTAAGGCAAAGCGTACATTGGAAGCATGGGGGCCTGGGGCGTAGAACCCCCAGCGAGCCGGAAGGCGGAGTCCCATTTATATATACAAGCGCCATGTTGTAAAACTTGATGATCTGACGACTCAACTCACTGATAGGCCGGATACAAATTCTAACCCACTTCTAGAAGTGCTGGAAACACCAAATTTGGCACACACGTAGCTGGAATCTTCAAACGTGTACCACCAGGAAAAGTCCTGAAAAACCGAGAATTTTTTTAAATTTTGTACCCCCCAAAAAAATTCGCGAAAGGAGAGTGAACCGCGGCCTTCTGTTGCCCTTGCCAGGCTTTTCTTTGTAAGCCCGGATAGCGGTGCGAACCGTTGGAGCTAGCTTCGTTCTGACGAAAAATTCATGGTCAGGAAATGAAGTGAACTACAAAAAAGGTTTCTAGTGAATTTTTGCTATATCACCAATCGGTTTGGCCGCAAAAACGCGATTAGATTAAAATATTTTGAAATTTTCGCCCAAAAATTTACCTTTCGGGCTCGATAGCGGCTCCTAAAACGGTTGGTCGTAAGCTCAAAACAAATTTTCAATGGGGATTTAGGAAATCGCGTGATCTACAAAAAAGGTCCAGTAACATTTTGCCCTACCCTCAATGGTTTGGCCGCATAACGCGTTTTTAAAGTATAGATTTTTTACGTTTTACGTGAGATATTGTTTTCTGGGCTCTGTATTAGAGGAACATTTGAGGTTAGAGTAAAATAAAAATCGCATTTTAATACGAAACAATGTGGTCTACAAAAAAGGTCTAGTGACATTTTACTCTATCTTTTATGGTTTAGCCGTAAAACGTGATTATGTTGAAAATTCCACTCAAAAACTTACCTTCTGGGCTCGATATTGGCCGAACCGTTAGCCCTAGCTTAAATGTAAAATTTTTTGTAACTAGCTATTCATAGGATCTAAAAAAAAAGGTTCAGCAGCTTTTTATCGTTTATCTTTCCGTAAGCCTGATAAATGCTCTAAATGACAGATTATTCGTCGTTTCTTTTAGGTGTTTTAAATTTTTCAATTATAATTAGTGCACTTCATGCTGGTTCCAGCTTGACCTTGTATTACTACGTTAACGAGTGACTAAAACCCCCCTCCACGTCGGGAGTTGGCTGAGCGTTAGTGAAGTTTCAATAGTAGATAGGGACAGAGTGTTTTTTATTATGTTCAAAGACACAACACCCTCTAAAATAGGCCCACGTGTGTCATTAACCACTTGTAACATTAACCCCCCCCCCGGGAATTTATTCATATGACCAGAAAATATCCTGACAAAATTAAACCCCCTGATGTCTTAACCCCCTTTAACATTAATCTCCCCCCCTCCCTGGAATTTCCTGGCATGACAAGATAAACCTCTGAGCAAATTAAACCCCCTAAACAACTTAAAAATAATGACTCAGGGTTGGGTTTTTGTTATATTTACACTAAACAATTCACAATAGCCCACCAGTGCAGTCCTTTCTCCACAGCTCCGTACTGGCTAAACCAGACGTCGTAGCTAAAATCCGAGGCCAGAATCGAAAGATAAAATTAAATTTCCGACAAGAAAGGTCCAGTCACTTTTTCTCGTATCTCTAACGGTTAAGCCACAAAAGGCCTTTGAAGTCAAAACTTTAAGTAATTCTGGAAAATTCGATAAAATGGGTCAACTTTTAACTCCCTAATCCCTAGTCTTAAGCTCGGACATAACCTTTTCCCGAATACTGCTTATCCCCGAATTTAAGGCACTTACTTTGGGGGCCTGGGGGCGTAGCCCCCAGCGAGCCGAAGGCGAGTCTAATATATATACAACCGCATGTGTAACTGACTGACTGACTCACGTATACTAATTCTAACCTACTTCCAGATGAGTTAGAGACTTGAAATTTGGTACACAGATAGCTTTCCACGTGTAACCACCAGGAAAATCCCGAAAAGTGAGAATTTTTCATTTTCAACCCCTCAAAAAAATTCCCAAAAAATCGCGCA
This sequence comes from Homalodisca vitripennis, assembly GCF_021130785.1. Classification (NCBI taxonomy): domain Eukaryota; kingdom Metazoa; phylum Arthropoda; class Insecta; order Hemiptera; family Cicadellidae; genus Homalodisca; species Homalodisca vitripennis. The sequence goes on from NW_025784612.1 coordinate 23,181, forward strand.
TTCTTCACCCCTGCAGGCATTTTTTGTAAGCCCGATAGCGGGCGAACCGTTGGAGCTAGCTCGGATCTGACGGAAAATTCATGGTCAGGAATGAAGTGAACTACAAAAAAGGTCTAATGACTTTTTGCTCTATCTTCCATGGTTAAGCGACAAAAACGCTCGAACATTTGAAATTCCAGAGATTTTTTCGATAAAAATAATGTTTCAAGCCCGATAGCGGCCGAACCGTTGGTCGTAGCTCAAATCTGATTGACCCATCAAATTAGCAAATTGCGCGATCTACAGAA
>NW_025784613.1:0-23182 GCF_021130785.1 Homalodisca vitripennis
AACTTTTATTTTATTTTTTTTTTTTAAAAAACCCCAAGTAATTAATTTAAAAAAAAATAAAAAATTTTTTTTTTTTTTAAAACCCTTTTTTTTAATTTTTTTTTTTTAAAAATCAAATTTATTTTATAAAAAAAAAAAAAAAGTCAATTTTTTCAAAATTTTTTTTTTCTCCAAACAAATTTCCTTTTTTCTTTTAAACCCCCACTTCTATTTTTTTTTTTAATATTTTTGTTTTTCCACCAAAACAAATTATTTTAAAAAATTTTAAAAAAAAATTTTTTTTTATTTTTTTTTTATTTTTTTTAAAATTTTTGGTGGATCCCTAAAAGATTTTTTATTTGCACCGGTTGGGGGATTTTTCCCCGGGGGTTTTAAAAATGTGGCTAAAAAATAAAAAGGGAAGGTGTTCCTAGAATAGCCCAACCCCTTTTAAAAAAAAAATCCTGCCCCCAAGTCCCCCGGGCCCCCCCATATTCCCCCCGGCCCGTCCCTTTTTGGGGTTTCCCAAAAATTTTCCTAAAATTTATTTTTTTTTTGGGGAAAGGGTAAAGGGGCCCCCCCCCTTTTTTGGGGCGAAAAAACAAATCAACAGGGGGAACCCTTTGAGGGGCGAAAAAAAACTAACCCGGAAAAAGGATTTATGCGGAAAAAAAGGGGGGTTTAAACCCCCAAAAAAAACCCCTTCCTTTTTTTTTTTTTAAAAGTGAATTACCGGGGATTTTGGGGGGGGGGGAAAATTTTTTTAAAGTCAAAAACCGTTGAGGTTTTTGGAAAAACAGTGTTACAGTATTGTTTTAAAGGGGGAAATATGTAAAAAACGGGAAAAGGGGAAAATTTTAATCCCCGGATTTTGGTGGATTAATTTTTTTAAAAAATAAACTATTTTTTTTAAGCAACCACCTTTTTAAACTTTTGGGCCTTTGGGGGAAGGGTTATTTTTTGGGGGTTTTAAAATTTTTCGGGGTAAAGAAAACTTTTGGCCACGGGGGTATGGGTTTTTGATATGGGGAAAATTGGCGTTTTTTAAAAATTTTTTTTTTTTTTTTTTAAAAGTTTAAAAAACTGGTTTGGGGTTTTAATTGGGGGGCCCTATTACCAAAAAATTTTTTGTTTCCCCAAAAAAGGGCCCCGCTCAAGGGGGGGGAAATAAACTTTCCCCAAGCCTTTTTTTTTCCAAAATTTAAAAATTTAAAAAAGGAATCAATTGTTTTTAAAATTTAATAAAAATTTGGTTTAAAAATTTATAAAAAATTTTTTTTAATTTTGGGTAAATTTTTAAAGGGGAAATGGTTTTTCCCAACTCAGTAAAGAAATTTTTTCCGGGGGGGAAAAACCCCCCCCAAAAAAAAAAAACAGTCTCTAAAATTTTAAGGGGTGGGCCCCATTAAATTTTTGGGGCTTTTAACCCGGGGGGGTTTTGGTTTAAAAAAAAACGGGGGGAAGGAAGGGTCTTACGGGGGAAACGTTGGGGGGTAGCTTTTTTTTTTAAAACTTTTAAAACACAAATGGTTTTTCTAGAAGTGTTAAAAAAAAAGGGCACCCAAAATTTTGAATCGAAAAAAAAAAATTTTATCCCAAACCAAAAGTTTTTTAAATTGTTCTGGGGCCTTCACTAAAAGGGCAACCAAAAAAAGGAAAATTTTAAAGGGGGCAAAATGTAAGGAAATAAAAATGCAATGGTTCTTCAAAAAATTAAAACTGGGGGGTTTTTAAAAATTTTTAACTTTTTTGGAAAGGGAAAAAGAAACTAAAATTTTAAAAAATTTAAGGTAATTTTAGTAAAGTAAGGAAATTGTTTTGAAAGTGATTTAACTTTTTTTTTAATTAAAAAAGAATTTGGGGGAAAAAAATTAAATTACCCCCAAAAAATTTTTAAATTCAACAATAAAATATCAGGGTTTTTAAGGGTTATTTAATTACCAAAAAAAAAGAAACTTGGTTAAACCCTAGAAAGGGGTTTTTGGGGCGTTTGGAAAGGTTAAATTTTTTAAATTGGTCCAAAGGGGGCCCCCTCGCCCCCAAAAGGGGGGGTGAAAGAGGAGGGGGGGACCCAGGGGTTATGAAACCAAAATTAAGGGAAAAAAAAAAAAACCCTTTTTGGGGTTTCCCCAATCAAAAATTTCGGGTTTTTTAATTTTTTAACATAAATTTATTTTTGGGGCAAGTTTAAAAATTAAAAAAAAAAACCAAAATAAAGGCTCCTTTTTTACCCAAAAAAAATGAAAGGGGGGCGCTAGAAAAAAGGGAAAGTTTTTTTTAATTTTTTTTTCCCCCGGGTGGGGGTTTTTTCCAATAAAAGGAAAAAAAAAAATTTTTGGGGATTAAAAATAATTTTCCTTTTTTGGGTAAAACGCCCCCCTTTTTTAAAAAAAAAAAAAAATTTCCGGGAAAAAAGGGAAAAATTTTTAAAAAAATTTTTTTTTTTAAAAATGGGGGTTTCCCCCTTTTACAAATTTAAAAAAAATTTTTTTTCTTTTTTTTTTTGTTCTTTTAAGGGGAAACCCCAAAAAAATTTTTTAAAAATTTTTAAAAAAAAGGGGGTTTTAATGATTTTAAAGGGGCTAACTTTAAAAAAAAAAGGGAAAAACCTCTAATTTTAATTGTCAAAAAATTGGCGGTTTTTTAAAAAAAACAAATGTAAATTTTTCCTGTTGACAGGTTTAGAAAGAAATGATTTAGGTTTTGTTATCAGTAAAAAAGGGTTGCAGTACCGCACCTAGTAAGGTTGAAGCAATTGTCAAGGCACCTGAACCTTCATAAAATGTAGACACAGCCTTAAAAGCCTTCCTTGGTCTTGTTAATTTACTATTCACGTTTCATTCCTAGGGGTATCCACTATTTTTATAACCCCAAATGTATCAGTTGTTTAAGTAAAGGATACCGAATTTTGTTATTTAATTTAGCCTGCTAAGAAGGCACTACAAAGAGAGATTTAAGCCAAAAAGTTAATCTCTGCTGAAGGTTTTTTTAAGGGGGGCCCGCCATTATGATTCCCTGCATTACCACTTAGTGGTGAGCCAGTGATGCTAAGTCCATATGGCATTTGCATCAGTTTTGAAGTCAGATTTCAATACGACTCGGTTACAGAAAGGACCTATTTATCATTTCGCAAGTAAGAGTTGTTAAATAGCGCTGAGAAAAATCTATTCACAAATAGATAAGGGGAAGCATTAAGGAATTGTATTTGGGCGACCAGTGATTTAAGATAAATTTAGTTCAATATTTTATATTGGTACACAGTATTTTTGGGTTTTAAAGACTGATTCATTAAGCCTTTAGTGGGCTAGTTTTTGGACCAAAGAAAGGGTTTACCTGCTTTTCGCAAGGAGCCCGTAGGTTACAAGCGATACGCTTTGTTTTTAAGTGGTTTCCAAATATGAGATTGTGTATGTTTAGAGTCCCCAAAACCCATGGCAATGCCGCATGGTTTATCTAGATTTACCTGTATAAAATAGTGAGATTAAAGATGAAATCTCGGATGAGATTTGGACCCTTAATTATTAAGTGTTCAATAGGTTACCTATTTGCAGGTGTTTTTATGCTGACATAGATTGGACATTACCATTAAGGCTATGTAGCAACATTATGAATAAAAAAGAGGAAATCAATGGACTAGAATAGTGAAATCAAAAAGGTAATATCCTTATGTAGAAATTAGGTTGGCCTATTGTAAACTGAACCAGATTCTAAAGCCATTTGAAATTAGACAAGTCGGGATATTAACCTGTGGAGCAAAGGAATCCTAATGGTGGGAGGTACAGGGTGTGTGGTGTAAATACTCTAAAAGGTTCAGAAATAAACATTCATGAACGAATTGCATACTTCACACATAGGTATTGTTCGCGATGTAAGGCATTAGCCACTGTGCATATGTATGGTGGCTCCTAATATCTGACCGGGTACTAGATACCATTAGAAACAACCTAGCTAACAGCATGTGCAGCCCCTGTTTGGAGGAACGAGCAAAACCGCCCAAGGCTTTCGACTGGCATCATTGGGAATGTTCCGGAACGAGTTTGGTCTCGAATTCATATTGGATTTTTTTTTGGAACCTTTTCAGTCCCAAGTTATTTTTGGCTGGTTAGAAAAAGAATGCTGTACTCCTAAGTGTGGCAGAGGTGTACTGACCCGTTTGCTCTCAAACGGCAGCTGTTCACACAGATTGTGGAAATTATGAGGGAATTATTTTAGTAGGTATGGTATTGTAGACACACATAGTGTTCCGACAAACGGAACCACCTTTTACCAGTCAAGAGTTTTTTAAAGAATTTTTGAGACTGTCAAAATGGTATCAAATCGCACACGTGTTTGTCATCCACCATACACACCCAGAAACCAATGGGCTGTTTGGCAGAACCAGAACGGCTCAGTCAGAGAACTATTAAAAACATCAAATTGAAAACAGCTCTTCAATAATTTCACAAGGAATTTAGAGAATTAGCTTTGTAGTAAACTTCATTGTTCACTTATAGAAACTTTACAGTGCATTCTTACTCTACCAAATCTATCGCCAGCTCACAATCGCTCAATTAATGTTGGGTGTAGATTCGCTCTAAAGTCTAGGTTAGATTTAATTCGGCCACCCAAATGTCTAAAGCAATAAATGTCAGATAATCAAGAAAAAACAAACGATTGTTACTATAGGTGTGTAGTTATAAAAGAAACTAGGACAGTTAGCTATTGGTACAACCAATCATAGCCAGAGATTACAGAGGATACGAATATAAGGTGGGATACCAGGTGTGGTAGTTTCACGATTTAGGACTCTAGTTCACGTTATCTTAGTATGAACTGAATAACGTGGCATGAGGTGCGGGGAAAACCGACATATCGACCAGTTGGTTAGGTTTACAGTGGTAGTCCGGAAAAAATGTCTGAGTTGAACAAACAATGCCATACGGACTCCCAGATCGCTAAAGCGTGGCGGGCAATACAGAGCAACCACGCAGTGGAACAACTGACTCGATTTACACGTCGCGGGACGAGAGCGAGCGCAACGGTCGCCGCAGTACTTTTGAGCAACGACCTTCGCCCCCACTCTCCGCAAAACACCGATAAACAATTATACTCAGAAACGCTCTAGGGGCAACGCCCCAGCCCCACGTACAAATGTAAACCAATAACAGTTCCAGCGTTTCACCCAAACAAATGACACCTGTTAGACGATACCCACTAAGGGATCGTAAACCTTTAGTCAAAATGGACTTGTAAATACAACCCAATTGTGACTTGTAAATAATTAATATTGTTTAAGCATTATTATTATCGATTTGTTAATTGTGTTCATTCAATGTGTTATTAATTGCTATATTCTGATTTATTGGTTTTTGATTGAAGTGTTTTGTGATTTGTGTTAAATGATTATATTGAGTTTGTATTTTGTTCTCTATAATCTATACTTACAAAAATAAAAGAGTATAATGTCAATTTTCTTATTCATTGTAATTGATTTAAAATTGGAGAAATTGTAAAACAAATTGTAATTGATAAATTTCTAAAATTGTAGGGGACTTATGTATTTAAGGGGGAGGATTGTAGTGTATTTAGTGTGAGAAGTTCTAAGTTGGTAGGTATCCATAGTGATATATTTAATGTCTGCACCACGTGATGTTGGCAGTATGTATTGTCAGGCGATGTAACATACGATGTGGTCTAAAAGAATAAAGAATGCTCATAAGCTGCTCTCCTGTGACGTCACATCACGCCACTACCCTACAACCAACGGTCCAAGCTGGCCAGCCAAGCAGTCCACCCGGAGTCCACCACCAGACACCGTCATGTAACCTCCGCGTCCCGCCGTTCCTTTACGAGCGGTCCTAGAGCAATGTTACTCTAAATGTGTATTTTAATTATTCTTCCCGACCCATAGAGAGTACAGTGTCGACCCGCATACATTACAGTAATATACTAAAATAGAACTGTCATTACTTAAATAAATACGGTTCTGACTGAAATAAAAATTATATCTGTGTTACTTAAGATAACTAAATCGGGTTTTATTAGTTTTCAAATAGACTGACTTTTTTCTACACGATATTTAACACACAAAGGGACTCATTTAGCCTTGTCCAAGATGTTCACTAGGTAGATAAATGAAAGAATATTGGATGGGACCGTTACCATATCATTTACTTCAGTTTCGACCTAAAGGTATTCACTGAAGTCATTTCCAAATGGTGCACAAATTGAAATGAATATCTCTTTTACATTTTGAATGTAGAAGACCTATTGACACACTTTCTTTCTTTATATTCAATGTGTCATCGTAAACTGACTTTATTTAAAGAGGTGGGGAACGACATTATCAATACTTTTGTCCAAATCCAGTAGTTTTAACAAGACACACGGCAAGCTAGGAGTTATTTAAAAGCGCCGCCTTTATGTCGCTTTATAAAGGATCAAGGAAACTTTCTCTCAGGTTTTCATCAACTGGGGTTTTCTGTTTATTAAATATTTGTATAATTTTTATTATTTGGAGATATTCTTTATGGTTCTGTCGAACAATTATAAAATAAGTAACTATTTTTCAGCAAGCGAATACCACGTTGATGAAGATTAGATGTTTTTAACTGAAAACATTAATTACTTATTTCATGTAAAATAAGTTTCAATATAGGTACTAATAAGATATCTGAGAAAAGTTTTTTAAGGCCAGTTAACTGTGGATGTTATTACATAGCTTAAAACAAGAGTTTTACAACATATTAAATATGATACAGAAGAATAAAATACTGCATAAGCATATACAAGTTACTGTATTATACAAGTTACTGTATGGATAGAACAAGAGAACTGGTAGTAGCATCAGTCATTGTTTGCTATTTGCAATAATCAAATTATTAATTAGTAGTGAGTTCCTTTCAAATGTCACCACAGTAGATTGATTATAAATAACGCAGATGTGGTTTAACAGTACTAAAGCCACACACATTTCCCTGTTTAGGGTTACCCAATAAATTGACATCAGATTTTCAGTTCAGAGCTAGTCTTTAATTTAGAACAAAAGGAAACAAAAATTTCAGATTTGTAACAAATTCTAATATTAATAAATTATTATTGCTAGTCAATAATAATATATTTGCGTATCAAAGTTTTAATTATTTTATTAAATCAGTCATATTTCCATTATCATTATTTTATCATTATCTTTATATTATTTACCATATCATATATATTTTACCAATATCATAATATTACCATTATCATTATAGTAATGGTAATGATTTAATTCCATCTCAAAATGATACACAGACTTACGCGTAAAATAACCAACATAGATTTCACATGCCAATAAATTAAACAATACTGTAGTGCCTTCCAAACTGGAGTTATTAAACAACTATGTAGTTACTAAGACACGTATATAATTTGTTTAATTATTTTAACATTTAAAATAACTTTATAACATTTGAGAGTGTTTATATTTATTCCTCTAAGGTACTAAAATTTACTAAAGTCAGCATACTCCGTAAGGGACATAGATACAGTGAGTAAACACTCCGACGACGAAAAACAAGACACTAATGAACAAACATCGTCCTAACTTCTGTCACATAAAACGTAGCTACAGCGATGCAATATATACCTATATGAAGTTACTGGACCTGAATTTTCATCACAATATTCTCAGGAATGAAAAGCAAAACTTTTTAAAACATGTTAAGATGTAAAATTACAAATTATTGGAAATTGTGTAGAATTCATTGGTTTTATTCAAATAAGTAAACATTTTATAAAAACACTAAACAACTTAATTTTCACAATTAATTAAAAAACTAGTAATTAATGTATATTATAGTGATTTTTAGACCTGCTTGTACAACATTTGAGTATTTAAAATGCTTCTAACCTTCTTTATTAGAGTACAAGTAAACCAAAGTTGTTTTTAATATGTAGTTTATTATAGACTATAAGTTTTATCATTCTATTTCATTTTTACTATTTTTAAACTATTATACTAACGATCATTGAAACACGATGCCTTACAGTACATAGTTGTTTTTTTCAATATTCTGCATGTTACTTTGGAGAGAGATGAGTAATAGTAATAATATATGACTGTTATTTAACTTCATTGATATTCTGTTTAATCCAAGAATATTGTAAAATCTGGCGTAAACACGCATTAATTCTCTTATTTAAGTAAGAATTTCCTAAAAGATATTTATTAGCTGATCTCAAAAGAATTACACAATAATGTTAACACCAATTTTTATGTACGTACTTATTACTTTATTTACAAGAAATTAAGAGTAGAGTGCATTTCTAAAGACAAACTTTGTTACCGTATCCAAGCTGGCGACAGGTAAATACTCAAGTATTGAATGGTTTTTTAGAATTTAATCCATTAAAATGCGAAACATTCTTATTTGTATGCGATTGCAGGTTTGGTTTATTTAAATTAAAATTTTACATAAAAATACTACAAGAAAGTGATTTAATAAAAATAATTACGGCTATAAATAATGCATTTGAAATAATTATGTAAGGGTAATTACGAGTAGTTTCATTACTTTAGTACCTTTTTTAATATTATGATAATTTTGGACTGAGTATAGATGTTACTAGTATCAATAAATTCCCGCTTTAAGCCATATACGAGTAATAATATATGACTGTAGGATACTGTTTAAGACTCAGTAGCAAAAACCTCAAGTGATTGTAGGTTAATATAATCGCAAACATCTGCATATAACATGGGGTAAGTTACAACTAGACAATATGAAGGGTGATTGTTGTAACTGTAATTTTAAAAACATTTTTGTAAGTAAGTGACGGAAATTATGAAAAGTGTAGACACATTTTAAATTTTAAGTATACAAATTATATGACTATTAACTTTTTGGAACTGCGAATGTGTTTTTGTTTGCACAATATAGCGTGTCGTGACGTGACGAGGTGATATCATACGTACACAGAAATCCACGTAGTACAAACTCAGTTATATCTGCGTGGTGTTGGTTTGGTTTCAGTTAAATTGTGTTACAGCGCTCTCACTGTTCTTGTTATCTGATTGTCCGAGTTACGTTCCAAGTTTTCAAGGCGTATGATTTTGTGTTTATGATTTCTAGCTAGAAGCAAACAGTTATTTTAGGGCTATGGAGAAATCGTTGTAGAATGTCTATTAAAAATATTTATTGATTTCTTTTAAACTTTTGAATATAGAGTAAAATAAATTAAAATATTTAATTTAATCTTACAACTAGAATTTTTTACGAATACAAAACACAGTTCCGATGATATACCCATTTCAAATAATTTTATATATATAACATTAGGGTACATTTTCATAATTGAATTTTACCGTTTTCGTTATTTCTGAACAACTGTTTTCCTGTCAACAACTGTAAAACAATTACTCTAAAAAAGGGTTTTATTTAATTTCAAATACAGATTTAACAAAACCTAATTTAACAAAATAAAGAATCTGTCACTATTATATTTTCCCTTCTGGTTTCGAATAAAATTGTTTACATAATACTAATTTGTTTAAATGGATCCTTGGAATAGTTTAAACAAAAATGTTAAAAATCGTTTTGATGCGTTGTACGAATATGATATTTTTGAATGAGGCAGTCATTTACATATCTACAAATAAATTTGTGAGAGTTTATGCAGTTTGACTGTTATTATGGGGTTAAACTCAAAGTATTTTATTGAATTATTTTATTTAAATTTAAGTTGCAGTAAACGCATTTTGTAACAACAGGTTTAACGGCTGGTGGAGTTCAAAAAAACTTTGTCATCTGATCAGTCCCTACCTTACTCTTAAACCCTTTCTTCGGTCTCAATGGAAGTCTTTGACTTGGTAGAACTATTCTTAGAGGTATAATATAGATTATAAACCAAAATCAATGTTAACTATAATGTTAAATGTGTGTGGTTTTAAATTACAGAGAAATAGTAACTGCCTTTATCTTCTGAAGATTTCTGCTAGGCAAAGCACTAAATTGAGTCGGATTATAGCTAAACACTTGTGTTACTTCGTCTGCTCACAAAATCATCACTATATAAAGGTCCCACTTCAAAGCTCAAACAATGCAAGGTTGTGAGTGCACAAAAATATATTTTAGGTTACTTTCTGAAATTTAAGTTAGAACTAGTCAGAAGACAAGTATTTCATTACAGTATGTACAAGTAAAAATTAAAAAAAAAAACATTTGTTATTGGTAATATTCATAATCGTATATCGGATAAACACACATGAACTTTCGGGTACTCATAGTTGCGGGTACACATTAAACCCGAGAAAAGTTAATATCAAAGAAGCAAAGTCTCCTATCCTATTAAACATTTTCGATTTCTTAATAGATCTCTTAACGTTGTAACCTAATAAATGTATTCTCTAGTCAATCAGTTCGCTTACGATCCCAAAGTGGTTTTATGAAAGGTTTTTAATATAAATTTTATTTAAAATTCTGGAAATAAAAAGTTTGTAATGAACACTTTTCTCAACACTAATTTCAGTTTGAGATACTAATTTATGAGAACTTGCATTACAGGAAAGTGTGTGAAATACTTCGGCCTGACTTTATAATTAGAATTATAAGTACAATTACCTTGAATTAAAAATAATGTTTTTGTTTCCTTGTGTTTTGATGAATGGTAAAAATTTATAGATAAACCTTGAAATATATATTTATTATAAAAATGTGCATGACTTAAATATTTGTTTTACATACTGTTTCATTTTATTTTTGTACTCGTAGAACAAACATTAAAACAGTAATATTAGAATAAGTCATTGACTATAAAACATGTCTTTAACAAGGTATTTGGAATTTATTTCATATATTATGCATGATATAATGGAGTGTAATAAGTTTACCTGATTAGTCAACCAGGGGCTGGTGTTTGCAGCTTCAAGCTATGAAGCAGTAATGACTGATTACAGTCAAACGTGCTTTGACAATACCTAAATCGACTTCAATTGTTGTTTCACGATTGGACGGGCATAACCCATGATGTTTTTTAAACATCACATCCACAACAGCATTACGGAGCAGCACTACGAGGCACGTCCAGAAAGTAAGTGTACTGGTACTCTCTCTCAGCTGTAGGAAATACTTTTTCGACACTGCCGCGTTAGCCTGACTCCTCCCTTTCAAAACGAGACCAATCTGAGGTTAGTGTGTTGAAAAACTCCTGACGCAGTAGCATCTCTTGTGAAAAATGTCGATTCGTATCTCCCGCCATTATTCGCTACCTCGTTGAGAAGGGGGAAAAGCTCCGGTTAGAAATTTATAATGAGGTGAAAAGGTTGTACAAATGTCCATTATATATGCGCAGTTTTTAGTGTTACTTAATTTTGTTAATATTAATTAGGTTACGTGAGTACGATTTTTACCTTCAGGTCTACAAAGTCATATTTTGTTTCTTAATTGTTATCTATATAATTTTTAAAGATCATTATATGCATTTTTATTATTGCTTATGCTTTTAAAATAAGGGAAATGAGACATTTAGCCCAATGGCTACAAGATTGGGGGTAGATTACCATAGGCAGTTCATAAAACGGTTTCTTACAATTTACGTTATTGATCCAATAAAAATTGTGTCAACAATGGGCATAAAACACAGTACTTTAAACTAACTTCTAAAGGCTTTAAGATCTCGTCTCTAAAAGCTTTCGGCCTCTGTTAGGTTTCTGAGTTTGAACTCGAAAAGCTCTCATCCTTTTGAACTTCGTACCTCTGACCTTTGTGTAATGTGACCCGGTTTGCAGGACATTCGGCTTCTAGCAGGCTTAGCCTCAAAAAAACCTTGGATTCTATGAGACATTTGTGACCTCTCAGCCACAAGACCATCACATTTTACAATGTATAACATTGATTTTAAAGTATCTGCGTTATAAGGTGTATTTAAAACAGACTTAAAATTCGGTAAAATAATTCTATTAGAAAATTCTAAGAAAATACCATACTTGAAAATCCCATTTTAAATGTCTTCTTTGTTTGAAATAAATCATAGAAAAAGGTCATGCATATTTTTAATTCAAATAGGTCTAATCACAAGGTGTCTATATTATTTCACGTAAATTGAGTTTGGTGAAGGGGCTCTACTTTAGCTTCAGAGCCGGAAATGAGCTTAGAGGAAAGCTTATAGTTTGTATTGTAAATAATTCATGTAAATTTAGACTGAAATCCATAAAGCTGTAATGTTTTTAGTGAATTACTTGCGTGGTAAAGGGTTTTTACCCAAGGACTCCACCCTGTGGTTACTATAGGCCCTAACAAAAAGAATTTTACCTTGCCATTCATTTGTAGAATGTTCCATGTAATTTTGGATGCTACGTAAAGATGATGAGTTCCTGGAAGCTTTGCAGATTTAGTCGTTAATGACTCTATGATACATACATAGAGATATGTGAATTGTAATTTTAAGGTAATTTATACCAGGATTGTACTTCTGCTCCATTATAGAAATATGTTTGTGTACTGCTGCTTATACCTTCTAGATTAAATATTTCTAATTCCATATTTTTTGCTATCGCAAGTAATGGGTACTTCAGCGCATAATTAATCATAACATATCAAGATACTTTTAGTATTATGAACATTGAACTACAATTACAAGAGGTAAATAGGCCCACAGTATTAGTGAAAGTACAAAGTTCACGCCAAACAGCTTCCTGACTCGTATAGTATCATAACCATTCCGTGTAGTAATATGATAAATATTCTATACGATTTATTATATATGAGTTTAAATTCAAATTATACTACAAAATATTCAAAAGAGCTAAATCATATTACTCTTATTATTTTAAGTTGAATATTCAGTATTTTCAGCAACCAAATTATCCATTAATTACGCTTTTACAATTTCATGTTCATTTTGTATTACAGTCGTAAGAACAATAATGCTTGATTCAGGAATTAATACAGTCAAGCTAAACATAACCTGTAGGTCACGATAATTTTTACTATTATATGTAATATAGATTACAATTACAAATATGTTAGAATAATTTTTAACAATATTTAAGGAAGATTGTTCTTCAACGAAAACAACATATTGGAGAAATATGCTGTGAGTTTTTTATTTAATTATCTTCACGTGGTTTATTCAATTATACATATTCAACTTAACTCAATTACTATGCGTGTAAGTATGAAACTAATGACAAGTTTATAAATGATTCTTTCCAAATCTATTAATAAAATGTAAATCGTCTCTTTGTGAAAATATTTCAACTGCTTGAAGTTGCCATAACACAGGTTGGGGAAAAAAGTATTTTTTAGTTGCTATAAACACAAAACTAAGATTTTTTAGTTGTAATATACATTTTCATTTTTGGTACTCCGTGGGAGTAGTAATGTTAAACTATATCATCATTTCGTTGAAATAACTTAGTAGAATGCAAGATTTAGTTAATTTCTACAGATAAGAATTTTAGAAAAGGACTGTGCTATCATTTTACTTTTATATGAAAAAATCTGCTGTTTTTGTTTGGATAAGTGTAGATATAGATATTTATATACACATATTATTTATTATGGGTTATTTATCTTGGGTCAGAGGTTAATTTGAAATATTGAAAGTTGAATAAAGTTGTTCTGTAATATAAATAATACCGAGGTATACTACTGCAGTTTCATAGGTTACAATTTCATGGAATACACTGCTAGTATTTGTCGAAACGTTTTTAAAACTTTTACAAATAATGCGATATATGAAACTTGGAAACAAAGGCTGAAAATGAAAGAAGCGAACTGGAAGGGAATATATGAGTATTGCTATCAATCCCTTACGATTTGGAAAACCGACATCAAAGTGCTTGTCACGCACTCGCCATTGTGAGAGGAAAACAGCGTAAAAATGTGTAGTTGTAACATTTGTTTGTTACCATCAACTCTCACATTGCTGAACTTATATTGATATTGTCCATGAAAAAAATTCACCAACATACGGTTCAAATATATTTAGCGTCTGAATAGTCTGATATTATAAACATTTTTGATTAAGGCGTTTCAGTAAATACATTCATGGAGCTCTGAATGTTTACTTTAAATAAAAATAATACTAAACATAGTGTAATGATCTCATGCCATTAAAAACCGAAGAAGGAACACGTCCAAAAACCATAGTTTCGTCATGAAAAATGTGTAAGTTAAAGAATCAAAATATATTTATAATTATTCACCGAAAAAGTAGAAATTATGGTTTTTTGTCTTAGTACTGCAATGAAGCAGCATACGTCTTAAAAACAAATGTTTTAAATAAAATAAAGGTACCTACATTTAACATATCACTATATGTAAAGAGTGTTCACAAAACGGAATATAATGTATGTGTGTTAACTAGATTGTCTGTTAAAAGTCATTTAAAAACTGTTAAAGTCCAATAAAAAAAATTTAGATATAAAAAGTTCTAGGTAGCAAATATTTGAATTTTTTTAATTTCAACGGTACTTGTTTCAACGAAATCCGTCAAGAATAAAACGAGCAGGACTATTTGAAAGGTACGCTTGCACAAGACAGGGGACAAAAATCAACTGATATCTCTCAACTGTGCTCTCAAACGTTTCAAAGATTTTTTAAAGACGCCACTTTGTGCGGAATTTGGTTCCTTTAGCTTACTACTTTTAGAGATATTTGTTTATATAAAAAAAAATAAAATGGAGGCTAGCAGCTAAATAATTTCATTTCACATATGTTTCATGTGATTCTTTTATATGAAATGGACGAAGAGTACTATCAACCAAAGAAATTTTCTACACCATTTTTTGAATAACCCTGTATGTATCACAAATATTGTACTGGAGTATAATACTATACTCTGTTTTATTTTCTAGGAGAATAATGTACCTCTCATTATGAAATTACATGTCTCACTTAAACACATACATGTAAGATTCTTTTACTGGCAAACATTCATAGCTTCTCACAGAAATGTGGCTAGCCAACTCAAAAGTCAAATTTTTAATAATAATTTATTATTATCTAATAACAATAGACCTCTTTTATCCTACTTAAAAATTTTTAGTAAATTAAAGTATACGCGTTTCAGTATTTTTAGGTTAATTATTCTTTTTATAATAAGAGAAAAGCTGTATACCGTTTACTACGCAATTATTTTTAAAGCGTGTGAATACATTAGTGGGCAATTTATGCACTAAGTATTTACTCTTAAAATAATTTTTTTTGTATATCTTCATTTTGTAAGATTTGGTTGTTTTTTCAACTTTAGAAGAATCTTTCGTAAGCATTTATACACATTTATATACACGATAACAGTATACCAAATTATTTAGAGTAGGTTTCATGTCTTCCGCTTCATACAATTTATTTTATCATTAGAAAACATTCATAATAATCGGGTTAAGAAATACTACAAGATGTATTAGTTAAATAGTTATAACTAGTATTATTTTGTTTTCAAATAAAAATGCTATTATAAGATTTTAAGAATTATATTTTAATTTAAAGTCCGAGTTTTAGTATGTTTATAAAATTTGTTTGTTTATAAATTACAAGACATTCATAAACTAAGTAATTCAAGATAAAACTGGTGAAATAGAGGAGAGGTGAAATTATTTGTTACTTTAATAAAAGGCTATTTCTAAGATAGCCTGAAATATTTAATCTAAAATTATGCTCTCAGATATTTCAGCAAGTTTTAAAGCCCCGTTGCACAAATTTATGTATGCAAGAAAAATGAGAACAGATATCAGTATGTTGTAAATATTTATATGTTATAAGGAAAGCATTTTAAATAATTAAACTGTATAATTATGATAAGACGCTGTTTTTATAATGTTTGTATAGTGATTGTTTTAGTAAAGTTAAGGAACGTTTTTTAATAACTTTAAATATTTAAGACTATTTAAAAAATAAAAATTTAAATTTTTAGTAATGGAAAAAAATAATTTAAAGAAAAATGATGTTTTTTAATCCGATATTTGTTAAAGGTAAAATAGACACATAAAAATTAAAGTGCATCAACATCCGAAATGAAAGCAAACACAGAGGATTACTCTGATTGTAACTTTTGTTTGTGTACGTGGATAACGTCATGGGTTTGAAAAATAGTATTTCTGGTACCACTGAAGAATTATTTTGCTTCCAATATAGAGGGCCTTGTTAAAATAGTATCTTCATCGGGGGCAACATGGCCAAATTTATAAAAGATATATATAGGAATCAAGACCAAAAAAATGATAAAATTCACTTTTTATATGAAAACAATTAATTAAATTTTAATATTAATTATCATATACTTTTAACTTAGGTTAGGTAACATTAGGTTCTGTTGTATCAGTTATCTCACTAGATTCAAATTACATTTAAATGTCGAGTCTTGAAACATAGCTGTACATATCATGTATTGCTATTTAATAATTAAGTAATTAGTAAGTAGTTTCCTGCAATAAATTTACAATAAGAAAGTTTTATAATATAACAGGGAAATTTATTACTTCTCACTCGTACAGTTTTCTTACGTGTAGAATATCTATCGTTGTAAGTATAACAATTTATTAAAACGGTATACAAATTTTTATGTTTTTTTATAGTAAATAATCTACTGCAATTTAAAAGGTACAAATATTTGCTGTAATGAACAGTACACCGACATCTATTAACGTTTATTGACTGTTGCGTTTAATGAGGAGTAGTCGGATTTAAAAAGGCTATGATTATTGTGAATTGTTTTACTTTATATCTGAACAAATATACGTATAAAACTTCCTTTATTATACAGTATGCATAAAAAGCAAAGTGGTTGCTATGATAAAAATCTGTGCTAAAAAATAAGTGTGTCTTCACGTGCATATTCACAATGCCTTCACAATAAACAACCCGTAGCCATTGTGGGCTGTGTTGTTGAGGTTGATGTTTTGTTGAAGAAGGTACATCCAGACCAATGATTCATAAGTAACACACAACCTACATTTAACATACTGTGAGTGTGTTTCGTTCTAGTGAGTCGGATATTTCAGAATTTTTATGTAAATTAAAACAATATCGGAAGCAAATTTACGTTTACACAATTACAATAGTAATAGTATCACCAAACTATGAAAAAATCCCTGAAATCAAATGAATTCGTATATTATATTTAGCGTTGATATATTATAACAAATGTTTCAAATATTTCATCAGAAGGACACATACCAAAATTATATCGAACTTACAACGTATTCTAACAGAACCGTATATTTTCTCTATAAATAACCCAACACATTTTGCAGTTTTAAGGCCAGAACCATACCGAAATGAAATGATAAGAAACTACCAAGAAAGTAAAAGGAGAGAGATTTTCAGAGAAGTGATACAAGAATATAATAGTTACTCTTTTCTTTCCACAAAATTATGACCGTGCGCATAATTGATTTACTTTACTCTCTTGTACCTATGCAAAAGCTACTCCATGAATGTTCAGTTGTGAAGTCACATTCATACATTTACTCTATTCTTATATTTATTGTCAGCCATGTTGTATATCAAAACAATTGTATCTATAAATTTACAAATAGGTAAAACCTTAATAAAGAGGAATCTCTAAACAAAGACAATCTGTTCCTTCATTCAAATTCTCCTAGTTATTCTAAAAATTGGAAAAAAAATAGTTAAATATTTTATAGAAAACCCATTATTTTAAGCATCCACACCACATCAACTGTAAAACACAGCTGTATAAACCACCGCCATATAAGTATAGTAAAAATTACAAATTGAAGTATAACCTTAGTCCTTTTAATAAGGCACAGGAATATAAAGTAAGAACAGAATAATAGGTTAGTAAACCAGAATTATGTCTCACTACAACCTCAATTTACGTATTTTTCTATAAATAATGAAAAGCGATTAAAAAAGCAAACCCAAAGGGATTGTGTACTTAACTGAAGCCGTTATCTTCATTTGATAAACAGATCTCTCTGTTTATGCCACAATATAATTGCGTTTTTGTTATCAGATTTTATTGTACTTGATAATTATTATTTACTTAAATATATATTTCGAATCTTTGCATAAGACATAAATAACCCATTAAAACATTATATTACAAAACTCTTAATGTAATTTTATTTATTAGAATATAGAATAAAAACTTAAATAGGCAACAACATTATTCTGCTTATATGTAAGTCAATATCAAAATTACAGCTTTTATGTCTAGTAACACTTATAGCACAATATTTCAAAGTAATGTTGGATATATAGAACATATCGCTTTACTCATACTATATTATTAAAAAATTAATTGAATTTTCACTGACGTCTTTTAAAACATTATATAAAAATTATTTAAAAACAAATTATTACGTTTAATTTAGTCTGTTTTCGCAAAATATACTGATACGTTTATTACCGCATTCATTTCTTGATTTATGACCGCATTAAAACTATTTATAGATATTTTATATTTAAATGAATCTATTCACATTTTCTCACTGAACGTTTACAATAGTTCTGAGTACTAAAATATGCATGTAGGTTACATTGAACGTATGTACTGCTACTTTAAATAATGTTTTAAATCTGTTTAAAACTTTAGGAGTGAGACAATATTCACTTTGCATAGTTATTTTGTGAAATCATTGTTGCCTTATAGTTGTGTATTTATCGTAAGAAAACTTCAGCATGACAATAAAATTGAAAAAGCCACCACCAATTTTTAAACATTGTTTTGTTGTTAACTTTACAAAGATAACAATACTCCAGCCACAGAGCTCAGGAAATTTACCTGTCAAACCTTCCGAAATCGTATTTCGTTTCTGACAAAACTTTTCAATAAAAATATTAATTAGGATAAATTGCACATAGCTTTGTGTCATAGCTACAAATATATGAGTGCATAATAATAGCTAATAAGTTATAATATATCGAACACTAAAACATATACAGTTTGATTTATTTAGACAGTATATCAAGTTAATTAATATGATCTCAAATTAAAATTTTACATTTTTAATATATAAACAAAATAAATGTTGCTTTTTAAAACGGGTATTATTTAATTTATTATGGTTTAGTAATAGGTTGTATTTTAGTATAATAGCTGTTGCACAGACACATAAATAATGTAACGAGGATAATAGGCTTTGCTAATATTTACCTCAAATTATATGTTTTTTATGATAGTAATCAAACAGATCTTCCACTTTTTATATCTTACTCATTGCTGTAACTTCACCATAACATTTATTCTGCAGAGTTTTCACTACACGTTTTAAATATTATACTTCTAAGTCTGTATTAAGTAGTATTTATAAATTATACCTGAAATATCATCAGAAAATGTCTTTAGAATATTTCACACTGAAAATTACCTTACAAACAATGAAATTGATTAATGTCTCACTGATTTTCGACTGTTGTATTTTTAATGACTTCAAGTGCACTATACAAATGTTAAACGGATATTTATGTGTGTTTAATTAAGTGAATTCTGAAAATTAATGAAGTTAACGCTGTACTACTATATTTATAATAAACTTGTCAGTAAAATAAATAAAAACAACAATCTTAGTCAGAAGAATACTGAGTGTAAACATTTTTCAAACAGTAGTAAAACCTGGTTGTGACAAATTTGTCGATGACAGTTGAATCTTGGAACAGATTTATCTGACTTTGGCTGATACTTCTACTTGCTGTTTTTACAAAAGCTGTCTCCAAGAGTTAATATTATAATATTATACTACGGTTTGTGTAATTTAATTGCTGTATTTTATTGTTATATATATATTTAACTAAACAATTAAAATCTGTTAACTATTTCACATAAACAACATTAGTTTTTGTAGGCATTCTTTATGTGAACATTAGGTTTTCTTAAAAAAGAATGTTTTCATTGGAAAGTAGACTTTGGGATTTGCATTGGAAAAATATAGTTTGATAGTCTTGAATCCCACTTATCATTATTGAATTCATTCATTGCATTCCATAGAAAAATAAACAATAAGTAATATACGTGACATTGAAGTAACAATGAGGTTATTATAGAATCAAATTAAACTTTAAAACAGAGTATTCTGCGTTGATAATCCAACATAATTTATTACTGCAGTATTAGTTTGCTTTCATTGTTAATGTTTATCATTTAGCTTCATACAGATTCTTTTTTTAAATATACACCTTGTACACACATTTCTTGTATTTCTCTGCCATATTCCATACAAACAAATAGAGTTCATATATTTTACTCTTCAATGTTTATTTTCCTACGAGGAAGAGCTGGTTTAGTGAAATCTATAATTGTTAGGTGTAACTCATTACATTACAATTTTTCATTCTGTTTTTTTTATTTATCATATTTATATTAAAAAATACCGATCCATGTTTACATAACATTGTAAAATGTTTTGGACAAGTTTCTCTTGCTGTAGTATTTTCAAGATACAAAGAAAAACCTGTTCTTCATGAATATATAAAGGTAAAATCCTTAAAACAACATTAACTCAGAAAAAGCTTTTTATCATTCACTTTTTGCTGGTGGAGGTAACCAAGGTTTTTGTCGTTCAACTTATACTTTATTTTGGGAAAGGACTCCTCCACCTCTACTTAGCAATTTAAAACTACTTCAGTGAAAATTAATTTCAATAATAAGTAACAAAGTACGTGCAATCTAAATTTATTAAAAGTAACGTAAAAAAAAAATCTAGCTCTAATTTAGAAATGTACTCTATCCAAAACCTTTGTCTACGAATCATTATTCCAATAATATATTTTCCACTGTAACCCTTAATAGAATGCCATCACTAGGCGGTATTAAAATTCCTAAACGTTTTGAATGATGACATTGTAAATAGCTTCCACAATAGAAGTAGATTGCCATGATAAAATCAGCTTTGGACGGATTTCTAATTTTACTACGGTCTTTGATCTTGTTGGACAAGCTATTGATTTCTATCAAACTTATGTAACATATATCAAATATATGATTTTTAAATTTGTTAAGGTTCCTCTATCCAATATCATTTCAGTTGTCTCAATTATGGTAGACGTATTAAACTAAAAAACTTTAAACTAAAATTTTAAAATAATCCACTCTGTTCGCGTTGGATTAATTGATATTAAGTAGTTCAGCAATATGGATAGATTACTCAAAATATTAATATTTATTAAAAAAATAAGTATATATCTGGTCATGAATTTAGTTTTTTCTTAACCAATAAATATTTTTTAAACTGAGATTTCACGGCTACGTTAATAAAATGATTTTATTATGTCGTTTTCATTTTACTTAAAGTCCAATAAATTACTCCTAATTGGTTTCTTCCATTAAGAGCGCCGTAAAATAATAGGTCATAAAAACCAAAAGTGTTAACTAAGGTTTATATGTAAGGTCGTCCTGAATCATTTTAAATAACAACTCTAATTATTCTTTAAATAATTTAATAGCAATATATAAAAAAACGCTAAAACGTTAGGGTAACAAAAAAATAAATCTATACCAATTCAATTCTAATAATTATAATTCAAAACAAAATAATATGTAAAAGAATCTAAGCATAGTAGGCAAATTCCCAGTCATACTGGCCATAAATCAAAATTCCCTAAGACGAAACTTGGCAAATACTACAATAAACCTAAATATCTACTTGTGAATAATTCAGAATAAAGTTAGGTTTCACATGTGGCCGTAGAATACATAAATTACAAATTGAAGATGCATTATTAGTTAGTTGCACTTTGTTTCGCATAAGAACTGATGAGAAAGTGTATCGTTAGTATACCATCGTTAATGATGATAACCGTAACAAGGTCAAACATTTATAAAAAAATCCATAATCATAAAGTCCTAAAAACACAGTTATTTTACAACCTTCTTCATACTCTTAATTTATTTGTAAATGCGTGAACTTTCATTGAGGTATTTCACCCAGTATGGTTCCTAAGGGTTTCTGTATTTTATGCTGGGAGATTGTACTGCTGGTCTGTCTATCCGTTCATATCACAGCTCGAGAATGAAATTAGCTATATGTTTAAGTATTGCACGCAATTTAGAAAAAGCCTATGATATTCGGAAATTAAGTAATGGAATAATTTAGTATGGTTTGTATTTCAAACTCATCACAATGAAAATTTATTAAATTGAGGGACCAGTATTTCTCACAATATCGGATTTGGGCTAGAGAGAAATACTGGCAGGGGGTTAATTTTCATTTCAAAACTGCTCTATATTTTGAGACAGAATTTTATCAAGTGTGTTGTACGGCAAAACAAATTAAAAGCCCTTATCATATTGTAGTTTTACTTTCGTTTTATACGTCCTTTATTTGAGACCTAAGACTTTTTAAAATGTTTCAGTTTAAAAGATACAACTGATATACATTCTAAAATTCTAATATTATATAGCTAGTGATAATATTTCATTGTAGTAAATATCCAAATATTAATTTATAATATCTAAAATTTTTGCTATTGGGATGCAAAAATACTAGTAACATTATTTAAGTGAGGGATATCTGACATAACGATTCTAAGTCCAAAATTTGAAATCACGTTTTACCATTGTCATTGCAATATAATCGGTAAGTTCTCGAAAGGTATTACGCATTTATGATGTGGAACTAATTTTAAGTACCGATAATATCGTCTAGCGAAGCGCAATAAAATTTCATTCACATATTATAACGAAAGTGACCATTTCGATGTTTTCTTTTAAAATTTCACTTATTAATGGCGTAGTGCATTTTGGAAATTGAGTAATTTGAAATACTTAGAATTTTTCTTTTAGGTACTGTTTCGAGGCTATGCTCTTTTCATACATCGCGTCGGTTGCCTTCAATATTTTTTCCAGCTCCAGACGTGTGTTGCCGAAAGTAGCCATGATTGCCAAGGGGGAATCTAGTAATCAGAAATATGGTATATTTTAATAGGCTACGTGCTACCTTAAATAGATAAATTAGGGGGTTAGGTTACTCGCTAAAATACTTGAGGCCATCGAATGCCTTATTTTCAATAAATAAATTTCTAAAGAATTATGTTTTTGGACAATACTATTATATTTTATGGGTAGTAAGTAGTGCTAGTTATCTTTAAGTGAATTTACGTAAATAAATATCATAACCTACAAAAACTAATAACACTTGTTTGGTCATATATAACCGTAAAATGTAAAATATTCCACAGACCTCTGCATGGTTTCACGAGAGGATTCACGGATCTCCTTCATATAATTGTTGCAACCTGTAGTAACTACTGTAATTTTTGTAATATACCTTAATATAATT
>NW_025784614.1:0-23660 GCF_021130785.1 Homalodisca vitripennis
TTAAATATCATTGAAAAAATAAATATTATATTTTAATATACTTACTTATATAAAGCGTATCTTTAAAGTAATCAAAACTTCTCATATTTAAATATTGTTTCTCTGTCTGCGACAGTTTTACAGATTTAGATTTTTTTATTTCGATTGCGTTGTAAATTTAAAATGTGAGTATAGTATTGTGATGATTGCTATAATTCTTTTGATTTTCTTGCAATACAAACTTTATTTAATTTAATTTCTTGTACTCCCACATCAACTGCTCGTAATTAAATGTGTACGTGCCTGGCATCACATGTCTAGACTAATGTATCAAATATTACTCTATTTTAAATCCGTAATCCCAATTTAGGTTTCTCAGGTACTTTTTATGTGTAAAGAACACTATTTAATTATTTGTTTAATGACTGTTTAAAAAAATAATAAAAAATAAATTTACTACCATCGATCAGATTTAAAATAGTTTTACTAAACCCACTTGGATCCTTTTTTACATATATTTATTTATTACGTAACATTAACCATAAGTGTTACAAGTTTTACCATAATTATATTAACCTTTGATATTTATGCTAGATTTAAGGTGGTCTGAAACTATTAAAATGTTCCTAAACATCAGCTAAACGATGATTTGATCATATTATCGTAAAAAAATCTCTCGTTCTTTCTTATGCAAAGCGACTCCTCTAAAAACTATCTAAAATTATATAGCTAATTCAACTAACATCAAACAAAATAAGCAAGAACAATTTTAACATTCCGATGTAATCAAATGAAATTAAACACGGGCGTGACTAAAGTTTAAATAATTCAACTTCAATACATACGAGTAGAATGTAACAATAGAAATAGGTTTGATTACAGTTTAGTTCAGTTTCCTTCCTCTCTATTTTTGTTTAAGGAATTTTCACTTTCAGCAGATATCTGCTTTGAATAAAAATATTAAATCTGTACCAGAATTTATCACTATATACATTTGATATAGAGGAGAGATTTATTATAATAATTGCTTCTTATAATCATTATGTTTCCAGGTCGGTCGATTAGTACGTTTTTATAAAAAAGGACAACAGAATTGATACTGCAGGGTATAAAACACTGAAGATATTCTACTGGTGAGAATATAATACAACTCCACTCTAACAAGCACAATTGGACTGTGAATAAACCACCAGCGTCGTGTCTGAGTTTTATGGGACAACACTGTTCAATATAGTGCCGACATTCATCGAGTCAGTTAAATTTTATCCAGTAATAATATAAAACCCGAGTTAAGGGTAGAGTTAAAAAATATTTATTAGTTATTTATTTCTGAAGCAGTTTATTTATAACATCGACTCCAAATATCTTGTATGTTTGTATCAGTCAGGAGATAACTCACTCGATCTACAATCAGCGTTGTAATGTTTATACGTTTTTAATTTAGTGTTGAACTCTTAAAAACGTTATTCAGTAAACAGATTCTCCACTTAAATAATTAAACGTATTTAGTTTTTATAGTTTGCATAACATAAAAAACATATTTAACACTGATCTTTATTTACCTTTTTCGACATAGTAAATTGTTTCTATTTAATAGATTTCAAAAAGTTTTCTAATGCTAATTTGACAGATTTACAATTGAAACAGATTTTTATATCTTGAATGTATGTAGAAAATCATTTGGTACATTATTCATTAATCATTGTTGATTATTCATAATCAAAGTAAAATGTGTGCACACTAACGAGGGACATCGCGAATGGACTAAGAAATTAAAAAAAATTATGTAAAACCTTATAAAACTAATTAAACACATTTATATTTTACATTTTCCACTTTGTAAGTCTTTTATTAACAAAAATACATCTCAAACGACCTAAAAAATCTTCTGATTAATTGTAGCTTTCCTGCGTAATATTTTCAAATATGGGTGGTGTCATGGTTTTGTTTATGCATCTACATGTATATTGGAGTTAAGATATGTATTTTTGGATTGAATTAAATTATTTACTAAGTCATTTGCTTCATTGTTTTTACATGACATGTTTAACATTATTCTTTAAGATTTTACACGGTGAATAAGACATAAAGACACCTGTTATAGAAAGTTAGTGTTTGTGGTTGTGTTGGTGTAACACGTAAAAATGGTTAACTTTTCTGATTCGGTTGTCCCTCAAGTTGTCCAACGTCAGTAAATTAAAATAAAAAAAATATATACAAAATCGGTAACAAACCATTGGATATTTTTTTATTGGTAATGAGCTTGCAATTTTAGCTTAACCCACAAGGTCTTCATAGCAAAGTTAAACAGTAAAGAAGTTGCTATGTGTTGACTGGTATTGTAAGATGGTCTACGGGCTGGCATCTGGAAAATGTCTATATTATAGATACATTTTGGATACATTTTATTACTACGGTATATACCTTTCATTAATTATTGGAAACACTTTTAAAAAAGTTTGTGATAGTAGCTTTATTAAATAACTATCAATTTTCTCAAATGTAAAATTATTTTTTTCCATGGATTTTTTCGACTAACAATATTTTTGTAGTGTTTTGATGGCAGTTCTATTTTTAGTCAGTATTATTTACCAGAAATATAATAATTAATTAGTAAATCAATTTATGTATATTTAGTACCAATTACAACGTGTTGGAAAATTACTATGCAGAACTCTACAGCTTCATATAAACTTAAGTAACTGATTTGTAAATGCTATGTTTACTCACCTCAAGAATATACAGTTTTATGTTATCAGGAAGTTAAAGTCTTGGTTTTTCACTCCATGGTACAGTTATTGGTTCTTCTGAAAGAGAATTTTTTTCTTCTCATTTGTGATTAAAGACGTGAGACAAACCCTAAGTAAGATCGGTTCCTTACTATTAATATTGATGTAGCAAGTTGGCTTTTCCACTGTACAAATTGTCATTTAAGAGCGGGTGGAACTAGACCACATAAACCTTTTAAAATTGTCTCAAACTGCTAATTTTAACACTTTCAAAAGTGTTAGTTACAATATTAGGTTCCTTTCTAATGAACTCTATTACGTGTGTATTTGTACTAACTATTTCCATGAATACGTTAACATAAAAACTAGAAATATATTGTTATCATGATGCGTTAGCAATTTTAACAATGTATTTATGCGCTAAAAGTATCTTTGCTCTGATTCAGGAAAGACAGGAATAATCAAGATAGGTAAAGAATAGGGATAGTGGCTGCCTCCCGTTCGAGATCCCATGAGGAGGGATAAAAAGGCACATCTCAAAATATGTCACCTTGGAAGAAGGGGATTCCTCCCCTGGATAGCTCTATTTCCTGACCGAGGGAGGACGGTGATGGCCCCCTCATATTTGGGCTGGAATAAAGACCTCACGTACCCCAAACAGGCATCTCCTGCAGTGTATGAAAACTACCGACCCAGCCATTTACCTCAATACCTAAACCTTAGTGGTGTGTGACACTCCAGGAGAGTAATTTTTGAAAGGCCTATAAATGAATCTTCACCCTTAGAGAGCTCCTCGTGACTTTGTCAGACCTTGAAATATTTTAGATCTCGTTCTCTTTAATGACCCCGGTTCTGGGAATTATCGGCTGGAAATTTCCAGTTTCTCGTAGGTTCTTGCGTTCAGCATTTGCTCACCTGTGTTACATCGATTCCACCACCATCAAAAAGATTTTGATTCACAAATTTATACACTAGGAGGCTTTTATTCTGAAGACGATTCGAACAGTTTTAAACTGTTACATTTTAATTTGGAAATCCTTCTACTGATTCCTTGGCGCCATCTACTGATTGAACTACCTTCCAGGTCCTATTAAACATCAGCATGGAACCTATTCTGTACTAAATATTATATTATGGTTATATTAAGCCTTATACCATTTACAAAACAGTAGTCTCAATATTATTTAAACTTTTTAAGTGATATTCCATTTCCTTTTAATCCTTATTCTTCTCGTCCCTCATGGG
The DNA here is from genome assembly GCF_021130785.1 of Homalodisca vitripennis. Lineage (NCBI taxonomy): Eukaryota > Metazoa > Arthropoda > Insecta > Hemiptera > Cicadellidae > Homalodisca > Homalodisca vitripennis. Next base: position 3,954 of record NW_025784614.1, read on the forward strand.
CCACTTGGCCTGTGCGAGGATCCGATCAATCAGAAAAAGGGTGATAGTGAAACAGTGCAATGTCGATGGTACTGATTAAAAAGTGCAACGTCACATACAGGATTTAACCGCTGGTATCTCAGGTCCAAAGTTCAACGTCAGACCTCTCAGCCATCGGTTTTCTCTCTTCTTGCACTGATTTGGAAAACATCGTCATTTACACGATTATTTTGCATCATTATACATAAAACAGCTCAAAGCAAGTTTTTCCTTGCTCTCGACGAGTGTGTTTAAATTATAAAAATTCCCTACATTTGGAATAAAATAAACTTTAATTATAGAAACTGTGATTTATAGAATATAAATAAATAATGATAATACATGATTTAATTTCCTAAAAAAAAAACACACAAATATAAGTAGAAAGACAAAATCACATTGCGTATTTAACAAATTTGTACTAACAATATAAAATTCTATTATGACAAATCAAATATTTAATTTTATTGGGAAAAATAGGTGTTTTTGTACAAAAAGTTACATTAGGTTTAGGAACTCTAAAATTACTAGCATTTCTAAGACCTTGTCTAAAAAAAGTTAAAATTTGATGGTAAATTTCCCACTAATTAAATAAAAAGCTTTTAAAAACCTTAAATATATAAATACAACGTGACGGCAAAATATTTCATACTAACAAAACATGGATGAGATGGTTCTCTTAATCTTCTCTTTAGAATTAATTTTAACATACCATTTTTGTGAATCTTATTGTGGATCTATACGTTCCACCCCAAGAAATTTATAGCGTATTCTAATCTACTGTTTTACTAAGGCAAAATATAAAAAAAAACGTTAGAGTTTGGATTGGGCATACGTCCCGCAAAGTGATAAAAAAAGTCTAATTCCTGTTACGAGTTTTGATTTTTGAATTTTAGTTTAATTATATATGCGTTTTTCCAGCTCAATTCGCTATCTAGAATTACACCCAAATATCTTTACTTCTTCTGGTTGGACTGATTTCTGAACAATTTACACAGGTATTAAACGTATTTAAACAATCTAAACATATGTATATATATATATATATATATATATATCTATATATAATATATATATAATGTTCATTATTAAACTCAATGAACCCCCTTAAATTAAAATTAATGCAGTTAGGTTTTTGTGTGTGTTGAGAACTAATTTATTCTTGTAAAACCACCATTTTAAAAGTTTCCAGATCAGTTAAAAATTTTTCTTTCTGATTCTTCCCACGTCTCACTTAAATTGCAGAGGGCCGTGTCATCCGCAAATGCAGTGATTTGGCCATTTTAATGAAGAATTACAAAGGTCATTGATATATTTATATATATATATTATATATATATATATATATATATATATATATATATGCTCCCGGCGGAGCAAGTACTTTTTGTGATTCAATGTTTATTGAAATTATATATATATTATATATATATATATATATATATATATATATATATATATATATATATATATATATATATATATATATATAAGTAGATATGAATATGCCGGTTCTAGACCACTTTTGGGACAGACAGAAAATCAATGTAAAATACTGTCCATTGAACCATAAACAAATCTAATAAAATCTAACAGGAAAGCACGAATGTTAAATAACCGAATCTTTAGCTGTTTTACTGTTCAATGTTTGCTTCTACATTTATAAAGCTGTTTTAATGAAAAAATCAAAAAATCTTAATAAAAAATCTTTATTCTACAAAGTTAATTGTAACACAGTCTTTATCTTTAATAGTCTTCTTTCCAGTAACAACCAAGTGTAATTTTTCATTTTTGTTTAATTCTTTAATCTTTTTCTCATCCAAAACAGTAAAAAATCTGTTCGGTAAGTGTACTTTACAATCTTCCAACTCGGCAATTATTGTTAAACCCGAATTTATCTTTCATTTTCTCCAAATTCAAGATTCTATATTTCTTCCTTTCTTCCAATTCATTTAACTTCTTATACTCTTTAAACTTACATTCTCCAATATCATTTAACTCCTTCAAGAACTCCATTTAAATAGAAAAAATTTAAAAGACGGAAAAAATGAAATTCGCTAACCTTCACTCGAGAAAGTCGGGGAGAATGTGAGTAAAACCGCATTCTTTTCAAGAGGTTCTTCGTTTAATTTCTCCAAATGTACTATAAAATCATCGAGGATTTCTGGTTCAAAATCATAAACAAAATTCAACATCCAGATAATGAAAAAATACAGGTAATATCTTTTCATAATAAAACGTGTGTATTTAAACCAACAAACCTAATGTATTCTTTGAAAAGGAAAATAATTTTGTCAATGGTTCCAAGAGATAAGTAAAAATTTTTATTCTGTTTTCTAAATTCTGTAACAAATTTTGTTTGCTTCTTGTCTCCGTATTGTAATTTCATAAGCAGATTATTCAAATGTGTTAGTTTATTTCGAAATTTCTTAGGTTTAGGTCTTTCGTACAAAATTAAATTACAATCTCTACAAACGAATCTTTTATCAATAATTTCTCCTCTATTATAACACTTGTAACAGTTGGCATTATACTCTTCCATTTAAACAAAAAGATTTTTTTTTTATAAATGGAGATTATGGAACTAAGTCTGCCGAGATATAAATTTTTCAGCGCAAATGTTTGTGTTTACATTTCTACAACAGAGATAAATAGAAATAATTTCATTCTACTGTACAACTATTTAGGATATTTTGTCTATGATTACAAAGATTATTCCGGAAGGAGAAATCGAGATTTTTCATCAGCGAAAGAGTATATTTTTGAAGTTTTAGAAGGAATGAAAGAGAATAATATGAACATCATCAATTATTGTTAAAGACATACAAAATGAGTGTTGTTAGTGTGCGTGTTTTTGCGATATCTACTTAACTTCTAAGAAATTGGGAATGGGAGAAGAAGAAAGGTATCATATGTTTTATTTCAATCAACTCTAGATTTGTGGACGTCTGCTGTGAGCGTTTGTACCACTAACGCTTGACCTCGAATCTCATTTTATTGAAACATGTGAGAGGCGTTTGTGTCACTAACGCTTGACCTTGCTTTGCACACGCCGTCCGTGTGTGGTACAAGGACAGTAGTGACACCAAACAATGACCTTGCTTTTCTCACGCCGTGTGCGACAATGAAATCACTGTAAAAAAACACTTAATTCTGTATTACAAATGAAACACTTTACATCACTATTTTCACACAATGTTTTTATCAACAGTTTAGAATGTCTACACAAATTCACAATCTTCTTGCAACGTCTTTCTTCGAGTCCCAAATATAAAAGTAACTTATAAAATATAATAACACTATGAATGGCAACGCCCAGTGGAACACACTTCACTTCACTTTTAACAAGAAACACAGAACATCACACAATCTTTCTTACTTCATATATAAAGTCTATATCTTCTTTCTTCAACTCACACACAAATACATTAGAATCTTCTAAATGATGATATATCTTGTTAAATTTCGTTAAAATAGAGGAGGATCAAGCATGACTGGCTATACGTGGCCAACGCCCATGATGAAAATTTTTTCCGTACGATAAAACGATTATGAATATCGAAGTTTTTATCGATAATAAAAATCGATGGTTACAATCGATATATTAGAACTGTTATAGTTTCCAATGTATATTAAATAAGTGAATATCAATATTTATTTCAAACCTTGTTGTTAAAAAAACCACTCAACCGATTTTAATGAAAATTTGGTACACATATAGTAAATACTTAACTCTTTCGACTCTTAACTTATCCATAAGGGTGAGAAATCATCCCCTATTTCTTAATATTCAAAGAAAAATAAAAACATTTTATCGGAAAAATCTGAAACTTCAAAAACAAGCGAGATTCAACCTTAAAATTTCATGAAAATAACAAAATTTTCAAAATCTACCCCAATCATCCCTTATCTTTAAACTCTTATATCTCGAGAACTATTGGAGCTTTTTTGATGAAAATTTGGTATATAGGATCAGTAAATATTAAAGTATTTTTTTAAAATCACCACTTCCGGTCCATGACCTTGAAAATAGTTTTTTTCCTAATATCATCCCTATTTTTCAAAATTTTTTAATGCAATTTAAAATGTAAACTTTTATCAATGTCTTTAACAATTCTGTAAAGTTTTAAAACTATCCGACGAATAACGCGATTTTTACTGAATTTCTCTAATATCGTTCTTAATCACATCATAGGCTAAAAATTTCTCAGAAACCACAACCACAATAACATGTCGAGTTTGTAACAGCTTTTTGAAAATCCATATTGATAATTATATCGTTCTTTGAACCAGAAATATTTGTCAAACTCTTTGTTGTATCAATGACATAAATAGGTCTATTCGCTAAAAATTCTTTAGGATTGTAATACATTTCCTTATTATTACAGTAAACTTTCTTAAAATTCTTGATACATCTGATACATGATTCTGAAAAGACCCTCCGGAAATGTTTAAATTTTGTAATTCATCTGGATAATAAGAAACCGTTCAATTTTACTCTGATATTTTTTACATTCAAACTATCAAACTTTGAAGGATTTTTTTCTTGATTATTCTGTCTATCTGTTTGAAAAACCTATGATAACGAACTTGGGATTGAAGATATTTCTATAAATATTTGTGATATCGAATCGAACGAATAAGTTGTTCCGGAAATACCTTTTTGTTCAATACATTGCCAATCTAGAAAATTAAACATAATGTTTTGACTTTTTGTAATTTCATCAATCAACCTAATTTTACTCGTGGTTTTATAATCAATCATTGGAAACTCTAATAAAAAAATCTGTAATTGTTATTTTTCCATCAACAGGCATAACATTTCCAGTTGCAAGTCTTCAGAATCACATCATCGTCTTCTGCTCTTATAAAACTTAGATAAAATCCTCCCTTTTATAGATCGGAATAGTAACATTTTCAAAAAATCCTAATCCAAATATGAGATAAATTTTCCAGCTGCTTCAAAAAAACCCAAATTTAAAATCTGATTCAAAGCCATTAGAAAGTTTGAGAAATAACATCACTTTTTGAATACGAAATAGTTCCTTTAATTGTGCTTAATTGGCCACAGTTTTCGACTTCTTTCTATCAATTTATTGTGTTTTCTTACTTCAATCTTAGAAAATAAATAACGGTATAAAAATTATCGATTAATCTAACTTTATCAGTTCCAAGATATGCTTGACCATCTTGTTTTGTTAAAGTTCCAGAAATATAAAACTGGGAAGTTAGACGAGCAAAAAGTTATCTCCAAAATCAATATTAAACTCAGTTCTTTTATTCGGTTCATTCAAAATGTTGTTTACTAATTGGATAGAAATTTTTTAAACTCCGCCCTTTCAATATCACTAGCATATTTTCTGTAGTCCGCCATTTAATAAGAGAAAATTTAGAAATTTTAAACATCGTGTATCATTTTTTCATCGATCTAATGTACGTTTTTATAAGAAAAGATATAAATTTTAGTAAAATAATTAAAAAGATTAGAGTCATTTTTAATGATCTACTTCGTCATATTCAGGATTCTCTTCCTTAAATTTTGCGATCTCGGTCACATATTTCAATAAAATCTGCACAGGATAGTAACCGCTATCTATAATATTGTTTCCAATCAACTGTATCTTTATTTTCATCCAAAAACTTTATACTCAAGTGTTGATAGAGACAAAGAACAGACATATGATCTTTTAATTGATAATGTATATTTTCTTGAATGAACTCTGATGATAAAAGTTTGATATTTAGCAATGTTATACCAATTCAATTTGTTTACGTATAATCTCATCATATCTTCGGATAATTCATATTTTTGAGAAATATCATCCCAATGTTCTTTTTTCAAATCTCTTTCGTGTTGCATTATAAAAAGATCGAAAGCACTGTAATGTCCCGCCATCTCTATTTATTAAGAAAAAATTTCAAGTTTTTATAAATTGGCTCTTTTTTGCGTTACATTCAGCACATTTTCCAGAAATTCTTTTAACTCCATTGATATTTGCGTAATATTTTATATCATTTGTTGCAGTTTTTGCCTTACACCTCACACAATATATGAGCGCCATTTATAAAGGAGAAATTTTGTCATCATAGCCGCCTAATCCATTAAATCTGATGTCGATGGCTCTAAAACTTATAACAACATCTTCTTTAAATTTATTAAAGTTTTCTTCTAATTTTTGAAATTTGACAGCATAAGAATCATTGTATTCAACAAATTTATGACCAATATTCTCAAAAGTTTTCGTAGCATCTAAACTAAACTTATCAAAAGACTCTTTAAATCTAGTAAGTTTTTCATTAATTTCACCAACATCGTCTACTGATCTTTTTACTTCTTTCATCAAGTTTTTCATAGACTTCTGTTGTAAAATCTTTAACATGCTGTTTATGATTCTCATAATTTTGTTTTAGTTCATTAAACATTTTAATAGGATCTTCTAATTGAATCATTACAACAACATCAAATGGATTAATTCCTTTACTAACACCGCTAATTTCTTTTTCCTTTAAAATCTAAGGCATTTTAACATTCGGATCATGTAAATCAACAATATCGATGTTTTTCTGATAATTTTAGAGGTTTTAAAATTTGTTCTTTAACAACAACATCATGTTTGTCAATACCAGGTCGAACACCGACAATTCTTTTCTTATTAGCCAAACTAACATAATTCTTTTCAACTTTGATCGCTTCAGTAATTTCATCAGCTTTTTCGATGTGAGACATTAAATTGGTAAATAATTTTTTTACACCATCATCAACTTCTTTTTTCCAATGTTTTTATTTTATCAGCAACTTCATTTGAACTCATGAAATTTGCAAGTTTGTTATCATATTCTGCTTTAAAAATCTTCAATCTCGACAGCAAACATATCTGAATCTGGAAGGTTTTTGTAATACATTTTCTAACTTGTTATCAAACTCATTTCTCAAACTATCAAAATTCAAACTATTATCTACATTTTGAATAATTTGTGTTCCAAAATACGTCAAAAATATTTTGTGAATCCATATTTATTAAGCAATAATTTGTTAACAACTTCTTTAAAATCTTTACCATTACTCAGTTCATTCAAAACAAAAACACATAAATGACCACAAATTGGGGGATCTTTATAATCTTGAATCTGAGAATCATTGTAGTAGACGCTTGATTTTTTCAAATATTATTTAATCAATTCTATAGGTGGTTTGTCCTCAATTCTTCCATACGAAATCAAAATAACATGCATTCTTATCATTTTTATAATAACAAATCCAATGCGTTCCACTTCCCCATAATCGAGTCTAAATTCACAATTCCACATTCAAATTTCTTAACTTTTTCAGGTAATGTATCTCTCATGAAGATTCCTCTAAAATGTTTAATATTTTTGCAGATTTCTTCCAATTCCCCGAATGTTAAAGGTTTAATTTTTTTTTTCAATGTTTGATTTCACGTAATTCAAAGTTTTTTTTTCATCTAATCCAGATTCCTGTAACATCTTCCAACTCTTTAATCTAACCAATTTTAAAATGTTTCGAACAATAGGAATCACATCCTTTTTAACGATTGGAGCAGCTTTACGAACATAAGGAACAACATTTTTAACAACTGGAATATTTTCTCCAAAATCTAATAAATCTTTTCAAAAGTCCACCATTTTTAAGTTCTTTCAACTGATTATAAGAAAATTCTATTCTGGTTCCTTTATTGTTTTTCTTATGTTTTTCGAGTTTATTGTATTGTCTATTTGTTAAAAATATCTTATCTTCGCCCATTTTTTAGTTGATCTATTTTAAATTGAATACTAACGGGTTATTTTCTTCTTAAAAGCGGATTTTATTTTTTTCTTTCTGATTTTTTGCTGAAATTTACATTCACCTCCATTTATATAGTTAAAATTTCAAGTTTCTCTTCGATTCCCATTCCTAGTTTTCTCTTCAAAAAACATTGCTCCAGCTGTTGGAAAGCGCAACAAATCTTTTCACCTAAACTAGCATCTTTTGATAAATAAAAATCTATCCATTGCCTTATCTTGCAAAACTTTATCTGCGATATGTCTGGAATTTGTGTCTCTATGTTTTGCATAAAAAATATCGTGTTCCATAGCAGCTTGATCTAATTTATTTATACCAGTATCTCCTCTTTTTAGTCTTTTTTCGAGTTTTGTGCCCGGCCCCAGATACTGATAAGTTGGTACGTGTTAATTCAAAAGGTAAATTGTTGATAAAATCATTCAAAAGTCCACTTACCCTCAATCATAGATGAACTTATTGCCGGCAAAACTCGTTTTAAATATTTAATTCCATCAGGTTTTTCAATCATTTCATCAAGTTTGTTTGAAATAAAATCTTTAAATCGCTTTCTTTTCGTTCAAAAAATTGTTGTTTCCAGCCTTTTCTTGAGCATAAAATATAATTTATAATTCCATCGAGTTTTGTCAAATCGTCGATATATCTGTATTCAATCTTATTATCACTGTATTTTCTCACACCTGATCCTTCGATTCGTTTTTCCCAAATTGGTTTAATCAAATTGAGATATTTTTTACCTTTACTTGACTTTGGTTTCTTAGTTGATGGATCATTATTTTTGTAAATTGAATCAGATTTCCATAAAATTTCAGTATACTTTTTCAAGTCTTCTTCAGAATATAAACCGTCTTTTGGAACATCAGTGCCTGTTAATAATCTCCATAAACCTTGAGTTCCTTCATATGTTTTTTCATTAATAATGATATCATTATGCTCAAAATTCACGGGCAAATTTTCCAATCATAAAACTTTTCTTTTTTCTGTCCCAATACAAACCAAATTTATCATCCTTTGCTCTAGGAAGAAATTTTTTACCAATTTCACCAATTATTATATCCGTTGTTCCAGGACTTATTGGTTCAACTATGGTAGAGTCTTCAATGATTCGAGGTCTAAATGGTGTTGAAGATGGTAATTTTGGCAATTCAAACTCAGATTCTGGTATCGAAATATCAGCAAATTGTCGTACAACTGGAACCAAATTCATCAAATTTTGATTATCGCTTAAAACATTTTCAATTTTGCCCTCAACATTTTTTATTGCAGATGTTACAGGTTGATTAATTTTTTGAATAAATTCTTGTTCTTTTTCATCAATTCGAATCTGTTCTTTAAATTCTTTGATTAATTTCTTTTCTATTTGATCAAGTTTTTTTGCTTCTTCTGAAGTTACGTTCGCCATTTATTTAGGAAAATTTTAAACGTTGGAACGTAAAACGTGAACACGAAACGTGAACACGGAACGTAAAACGTGAACGTGGAACGTGAAACACGAACGTGGAACGTGAAACACGAACGTGAAACACGAAACGTGAAACACGAACGTAAAACATGAACGTGAAACGTAAACACGAACGTGAAACATGAACGTGAAACACGAACGTGAAACACGAACGTGAAACACGAACGTAAAACATGAACGTGAAACGTAAACACGAACGTGAAACATGAACGTGAAACATGAACGTGAAACATGAACGTGAACGTGGAACGTGAACGTGGAACGTAAAAACGAGAACACGAAACGTAAACGTGGAACGTAAAAAACGAGAACACGAAACGTAAACGTGAACGTAAAAACATGAAAACAACTAGATTATCACACGTTTATATTGGAACATTTATTCAAATATTTACCATTTTTAGGCTTCAAAGTTAGATTAATAGTTAAAAATCCGTAGTCTTCCTTCCAAATTTTATCACATAACTCAATAAAGTGGTTAAAACTCATATCAGATCCCACATAATTGTTATAAATCTTTCTCGAATAGTGATCATCTTGCTTAAAAATACACAACATATTCAGGTTATTTCTTATAACTTGTTTATCAACCTTTGAAAAGCATTGGGAAAGATAGATACAAGATATGTTTTTGTGACGAGACATTACGAAATATTCCTTAATAACGTCCTGATTTTCCAAAATACAATCATCAAAAACGATTAACGAATTGGGTTTACATTCGCTTAACGGAACTATGTCCTCAGAAGCATTATAAAAATGTGATATTTTTTTGTTTAAGTTTTTCTCAATATTTTCAAATCTTTCTTGTAATTTTTTATAGGCGTCTTGTTCTAAAGATTTACTAAAAAGATACAAATTGGAATAAGGAAATCAACCTATTGTAGATAAAATTCAATAATAAAGTTGTTTTTCCACATCCACTTGAACCAACAATTAACAATCTGATCGGTTGATCTTTCTTATTTTCTTCAAACGTTTGAAGTTTTATCTGATCTTTTTGCTTTAAAAATTTCTCCATTTAAATAGAAGATTTTCATCTTGAAGCAACGCTTGCGAAAATGAAGCTGTTCAAGTTGACTTCAGAAAGCTCTAAATTAGTTTTAAACTTGGAACATCCTATTCATTTAGAGGAAGAATCAAATTATTTTATCGGTTTAAGCGGATTTTATTCTGACAATTTTGTAATAAATATTAGTGAAAGTTCTCCTTATTGTATAGGATTTAGTGAGAAGAACATAACAAAATATTATGGTTTAAACAAAGGATATTATACCTTCGATCAAATAAAAAATTCCCTTAAAAATTATCTGAAAACATTCAAACAATCAGATAAATCTTTAAACTTTGACGAAAACAAGTTTGAAATGCAAAAAAATTATCTCTCTAATAAAATTCAAATAAAATCACCAGTAAGAATAATGTTTTCAGCAATTATTGTAGATTTATTAGGGTTTTGTTCAAGAAACTATTGAGCCAAATCAGGTATATTTAGGAAATAAAACGCCAAAATTTAGACCGTTTGATGTAATTGAAGTACATTGCAATCTCGTTGAACCTAGTTTTGAAAAATCATACCGAACACTTACACAAAGAATCTGAAATTTTGTACACATTTTTCCCAAATGTTGCTTATGGATCAAAAATCAGTGAAAAACCGAATGAAATCGATTATATTCCAATTAGAAAAAATATTAAAAGAATTCAAAAAATCGTTCTGACTATTCAAGACTCTGAGGGAAATTTATTAAATAATGAGAGTAAAACAACAATTATATTTAAGATTGAAAAAGGAATAAAAATGAGTTGATGATGATGACAAAATTCAATATTTTTACTTAAAAAACAAGGGGCTATTCGAATGGCCCCTTAACAATCTTCATCCTGACCCTGTTTTTATCAATGAATCTGGACTTTATACTGAAATAAAAATTACTAGTTAAAATTTCTTTTCTATCTAAATGGAGTCAGTTGTAGACCTACTCAATAATCAACTTAGATTTAAAAGCAAACATATCTTTACAATTGTTGACGAAAATAATGAATTTTGGTTTAAGGCTAAAGATGTTGCAGAAATATTGGAATTTAAAAATACGAGAAAAGCTATCATAGATCATGTTAAAGAAAAATACAAAAAAAAGCTTTGAAAACATAGATTCTGACAAGGGTATCGAATCGCGACTCTTACAAAAATTACATCCAGACACTATTTTCATCAATGAACCAGGCATATATTCTTTAATACTGAAATCTAAAATGAAAGATTGCAGAAACGTTTCAAAATTGGGTTTTAGAAGAAGTTTTACCGAGTATTAGAAAATATGGCGAGTTACAAACTTGAAAACGAAAATAAGCAGTTAAAAGATGAAATAAAACAGTTACAAATTAAAGATGAAATGAAATCATTGAAAATAGAGAATCAAGAATTGCGAATGGAATTAATGAAGAGAGATATGGTATGTAAAGATTTTGATAAGAAAAAACACCATGTTTTTGTATTAATTAAGAAGAATCACATGTGGGAATATCCTTATTACGTTATCAGAGCTCAGAAACGAGAAATACCAAACCGATTTTATAAAACATCTAAAAATAAATTATCCTGAATTAGAGATTTTGTTCATTGATGACGAACCAAATTCTATCAATCTCTACAACCAAATGAAAGAATCTTTGAATATTTTATACAACGGAAATCATTTTACTGCAAATATGGCAGAATCTCGACTGATTTATAGAATATCTAAATTACACGATGAAAATGTTTCTAAATTTTACTAAAAACTCTCGATTTATTATATTTTGTTTGTAAATGTTTAGCATAACTAGGTAACCATTGTAAAATCTTTTTTTCATATTCACAAGGCGTTTCGTTTTTATAACTTTCGCTGAAAATTTTTTTAGCACAATCTTTGCAAAAAGCATCTTTTCTATCTTTACTATACTGCCAGTTATTAAATTCAGAAATATTTTTAATTTCTTTACAAAAGTAACACTTTTTCTCTTTTAAAGTTAATTTGTTCATTTTAACGTATAATTCCTTACAATAACAGTCTTTTCTATTCTCTTCTTGACACTTTGTACATTTCTTTTGAGACTCCATTTATATAGAACACAAATTATTACACGATGAAAATGTTAAACTCTTGAATTATGATATTTTGTTTGTAAATGTTTTTGATAATTATTTAACCATTTTATAGTTCTTCCACATTCACATTGAGTATCTTCATAATATAATCTATGGTGATTCTTCTTTACACAATCTTTACAATATGAGTCTTTCTTATCTCTACTATAGTGATCACTATTAAACTCTGAAATTTTTTTAGTTTCTTTACATTTAAGACATTCTTTCTCTTCCAAAGTTAATTTTTCTATTTTATCATACAGCTCTTTATGATACTTCCTATAACAATCTTTACAATTATAAATAATTCCATCTTTTCTACTCTTATCTTTATAAAAATTCTTCAAAACCTTTTAATTCTTTGCACATTGAACATTTCTTTTGGGCCTCCATTTATATAGAAAAAATCTTTGACTTTCTCAAATTCATATATTCATAAAACTTTCCGGTTATTTCTTCATTATTTAAATCTTTTATACTATAAGTTACAGGATCTGTGTTATTAATTTGATAAATCACAAAGATTTCTCTTGACCAATTGTTCTTATATTTGTTTCGAAAATGTTTGTTTTTTACTAACAATTCTTAAATGTAATCATTGAACTTTAAATTTAGTTTTCGTGTGAATTTCTGGTGGAACATACTTTAAAAAACCGACTCTAATAACTCTTTTTCTGCATCTTTATCTTTTTTTTTTTTACGTCTTTAGGCTTCATTTTGATTTGTGGCTATGAACAGTATCGTTATATTTCTTTACGATTTTTTGAAGAATATCGATCCATTTAAAGTTTTTATTAATCTCAAAAAATTACTTTCATTCTCTCATTTTGAGTTCTGTTATATCTCTCTACAATACTTGATTTCTCTTCGTTTTCAGTATGATAAATCTTAATGTTGTATTTTCTCAAAACATCGTTAAATTCTTTATTTTTTAAACTCTAAACCCTTATCTGTATGAAGTAAGTTTGGAGGTTTGTGATTGATCCTTATGGCATCTTTTACTATATCTTCGAAAGCTTTTGAAATATCCTTGCCGTTTTTTTCTTTTGATAGCTCTTGACCAAGCATATTTTGAGAAAGTATCAATAACATTTAACATATACTTAAATCCATCATTTTGATCTGAATAGTTAGACATTATAACTAAAATCTGCTGCCCATAAATCGTCAATTCCTAATGTTATAATTTTTCTCTTTTTAAACTTTTTTCGTGCCGGTGCATGAATTTCTCTAGCTTCAATCTCGATTTCTTCCTTATTCTTAGATTCTTTCTTTACTTGTTTTTCTATTTGGATTCTTTATAAATTTACTCTTATTTGTCTTACATTTTGAACATTTTGCTGCAATTCTATACAACCCGTTTTGAGTTTGAACGATTTTAGAATCTATATTTTTCGTTTTTTTCTTGCATTTGTGGCAGTGAATCAAATCATCTTCCATTTACATGTCAAAGTTTCCAAGTTTATTTAACTCATCTAATATATCAGATTTTGCTTCATTTTTATAGCCATAAGGTACTGTATCGATCTTATTTTCTAGAACGATTCTCTTATCATCTTTAGCGTTCAGTGCCAGCTTGTTTATGGTAACAGTGTACAACTCATGTTTATAACTTTTGATGACTGTCATCTCCCTAAATTCTTCTTTATCTTCGAACAAACATCTCTTCAAGTTTTCGATATTTATTGTTTTATTTACAACGCTTCTCTTAATCCCTTTACACCTAACTGGGTTTTTATCTAGATATTTGTACGAGTACATCTTAGACCTTAAACCACAAAATTCTTCTAAAACTTCGCTATTTAACTCATCTTTGAATTTCCCTATTACCTTCTTATTTTTAGTAGTGAAACATTATGATCTTTTTGGGATAATCACTTGTATCAAAAGTCATCTATATTTTTTCTTTAATAATTTTAAAAGGATCTCGTTTCAATTCTAGAAAAATAACTGTCTGTATATCCATGTAACACAGATTCAAATCTGGATCAAACTTCTTTAATTTGTTGTAATAAAAACTCGTACATTAGCAATTTTGAGAGGTCGAGAACTGAAAATCCTATGTAAATCGGTTTGTTAAATTTAACCTTTTGTTTGTACATGTGACTCGCTATACAGTTGTCGTCAAAGATGTTAAAGCATTTGAAATTTGTTTTCTTAGCTTGTTTCATTGAAAATTCTTCATTTCCAAGCTTAATATCACATCTGTTTCTCACATTTTCCATAGATTTTCCAAACACTGAGTTGTTCATCAGCTTATAAAAGTCCTTTTCAAAGTCGCTTGTAGCTTTGGTTCTCATGTTTGTGTTAAAATCAATGTATTCTTTCATAAAAGGCTTCTGATCGAATGCAATAACTCTATTCACATGTTTCAAAATCATACCTTGTTCCAAATAGAACTTCAAATTTCTCGAATGAACAACGTATTCAGTTTTATCCAGTAGAGTTGTGCAAAGTTTGTTTTTAAAATGTTCTGGAGCAAGAGGTAAATCCTTGTGATGTTCGTGTAAATTTGTTGGATATCCAAGATCGACTTCGAGAATATAGCCATAATCTTCGTCGCCAGTGAGTTCTAAAATTGTTTCTTGCCACTCTTCTTTTGTATACGTTTTAGGATCCATCCACTTGATATCACTAAACGGCAGTTTTTGCATAATACCATACCCATAAAGGTTGTTTGCATCGAGATAGAGTAAATAGTTTTTCGGGCTTTGTCTTATCAAAATCTTTTAAATATTTGTTATTTGCTTTAACATATCGTTTAATACATTGAGAAATGCCTCCGCGAATACCTTTTTCAAATCATTAAATACATGTTATAATCGTTAATTAGCTGAAGCTTCAATTTTCGTTAATTTTAACATAGCATCCCAAGCAAGACTAGGAGCAGTCAGATAGTGTGCTGGATCAAGCTTATAGCAATTCAAACAAATATTCCTAAAATTTTTCAAAGATATCAGCGAGCAATAAAACATCTTGAATGTTGTAACAAATCAGAATAATTTCCCAGATTTTTCTCTTTTAATTTGTTCCAAACATTTAAGTAGTGTTGATAATCTTTCTCAGATATGCTCTGATCTGTCAAGAGTGAATAGAAATCTTGAATTTTTCAGCTCTTCTTTGTAATCAAGTTTTTCAATACTATCGATAAATTCATAGGGAAATATTCCTTTTCCTGAACAATATTTTAAAAATCTCTTCTTCGTCATTTGGCTGTCTTTCTATAATTTTCATTCAATATTCTTCCATCCTGTATAAAATGATTTGTATGTTTGAAGTCTTCTTTCTTTAAATTTTTCGCTAATTTTTCGATAGATGACGCCATGAATCTAAACGTGTCTACGAAAGAGAATTTTAATGAACTTTCTAGGTTTGTCACCATCAAACTCATACCCGTATCCAGAATTTACAGAGTAATTTATATATCGTTCATCGGTGTTTGCAATCAAATCAAACATTACCGTATTGTTTTGCCAATTCTTTTATGTACAAATGCGTATCGTAATTAGACATATTGTGACAGAAAACGGGAATATTCTGAGGAAATTTCAAATTCAGATTACAAATTCTATGAGCTGCACCTCGAAAATTTTCCAGTCAAATGACAGTGATCTCTGCATTTTTTGAATGCATCATAAGCAGAACTCCAATTATCTGGTAAAAACCCTAAAGTTTTTTCAGTGTCTTGAATTACGATATTTCTTCACAAATGTGGCAAAGATTTGAATTTTGATACGAAATTTCTTCTTCGTCAGTCAATTTTCATGGGCTTCATGTTCCCTTTGAATTATATTTTTTAGCTATGTACTTCGATAATTTATTGAGCTCTTCAAACCAATTTTTGTAGGAACGTTCGGGCAACTCTTCTTTCATTTTTTGCTCGATAACATATCGGCTTGTACATATGATTGGTCACATTAAGACACTAAATATAGAGTAAAACCATAAGGAATATGCTATCTGAAATCTTGGTTGTAGTCGATTTTTTTGCGGATTGTTTTTGGCATGTGGGAATCGTCTCTAATATGCTTTCAAAATCCATATAAATAACGTACGGATGGCTAAATTTCTTTTGGTAATTGGTAAATTTAGTTGTTTGACCCGGAAACGGCATAATTGGCTTGCAAACTTCATGTTGCTTACAAATTTCTAAATGATCTGATAAAGCACTATATTTGTAGAAATGGCTTAAACATCTTCGACACAAGAACGTCTTGTGAGCATTTTTTGATATCTGTGAACTCGCTAATCTACTTAAAATCTGTTATCAAAACATAAATGGGATTTATCATCTTGTTTAACATACAATAAATCAACTTCTAACTTGGCGTCATAAACTTCTGAAATTTGCAACGGTACTATGTGTAGTTTTTTCATTCAAAATATATAGACATTTACAGACATTTTCGGATACTTGTACTTTTGCTTTGCTGCTTCGTTTTTCAAATAATTGTATATCTTTTAAAGACATAGGATAGTCGAATCCAGAAAATATCTCATCGTTCAACGAATTTATTCGTATTGTTTTTGCTCTGTCAACATGAGTCTCGGTGGTTTTCAATAGACGCATCGGATAGAGTAAATAAAGCAATAATCATCTTTATTTTATGATATTTTACACAAGCTTTTTTATCTTTGATTTCCTTTGGTAAATCGATATATGATCCTGCGTTCATAAATTCATGTTTATTAAGGCTCAAAATCAGTTGTTTTACAACGTTTTTAATGTCCAACCAGAGCCCTTATTTGGATGATTTGTCCTGTTCTCGATGTGTTAATTTTATTAAAATTGCTTAGTAATAAAGTCCGTTTACGTCGAAGATTTCGTCTGCTTTTATAGTAAAGTACATTGGACAAGTTTGTGTTTCACCGTTCACTAAAGTTCGTTCGTATTCGCATTCTAAAGAGAGAATAGCCCTTCATATTTTTTAACGGTTTCTTGAAATTTTTCGATTAAAACTTTTTAATCTCTGGCCTCATAATTGATAGATATTTGTAAATTGACATGGGAATTGTCGTTCAAGTTTGTTTAAAATGTATTGCTTGAAAAGACCGTGTATTGAGGATAAAACTTCTACATCAATGATATTTTCGGATTTTACTTTAAAGAGTTTTATCAATTTCTTCGATCATTTCAGACTTAGTTTTATCGTTTTGTTTCTAAGGACAATTTTTCAGCGATTGATTGAATTTTTTCATCATTAAATAGATTGAGATCTTTTTTATATCTTCCCTTAAAAGCTTTTCTTTAATTCACCGCAATTTTTTCTATATTGTACATCTTTTCGTGACCATCGATTTGATTTCTCTTTAGCCCAAGTCCTCAAATAATTTAGTTCTTTATTATAAAATTTCTTTGTTCTTCAAATGATTTTTCGAATTGTAATGACGAGTATAGTGATGTTCAAAAATGTCTTTTTTGCAGTATGGGCACTCTATCTTTTTCCGCTCCATATTTTAAAGAGCAAAAATTTGTAAACTAAAATTTTGAGAAGTGGTGATTTTTGTGTGACAACTTGACACAAATCAGCACAATTTCTGGTCAAATGTTTTCAGATTGTTCTATTTAAAGAGCAAAAATTTGTAAAATTAAATTTTGAGAAGTAGTGATTTTTGACACAAATCAGCACAATTTCTGGTCAAATGTTTTCAGATTGTTCTATTTGTTTATAGAAAAATCTTTTAACTAACTAAATTTAGTTAAAAGATTTTTCTATAATAAATGGCAGCGCTGTTACAAGAGTTGAATAAGGTTGGTGAACTATAGATTCAAAGAATATAAGAAATTTAGTGGAATTGGAAGAAAAAAAAAGAGATATAGAATCTTGAATTTGGAGAAAATGAAAGATAAATTCGGGTTTACAATAATTGCCCGAGTTGGAAGATTGTAAAGTACACTTGCCGAACAGATTTTTTGACTGTTTTGGATGAGAAAAAGATTAAAGAATTTAAACAAAAATGAAAAATTAACACTTGATTGTTTACTGGAAAGAAAAGACTATTAAAGATAAAGACTGTGTTACAATTAACTTTGTAGAATAAAGATTTGTTATTAAGATTTTTTTGATTTTTTTCATATAAAACAGCTTATAAATGTAGAAGCAAACATTGAACAGTAAAACAGCTAAAGATTCGGTTATTTAACATTCGTGCTTTCCTGTTAGATTTTATTAGATTTGTTTATGGTTCAATGGACAGTATTTTACATTGATTTTCTGTCTGTCCCAAAAGTGGTCTAGAAACCGGCATATTCATATCTACTTATATATATTATATATATATATATATATATATATATATATATATATATTATATATATATATATATATATAAGTAGCTGGAAAACCAAGCATGAGCTACCCCTTTAACTCCACAATTATATACTTTCTCTAATAAAATGGCATTGGTTGACTGTATCAAATGCCTTCTGTATATCTAGGAAAAGTCCACTCACTCACTTACCACTATTAATACCTTCATTTAATTTGTTAACAAAGTCTAAAAGAGCCCGTTCTGTATTAATTCCCACTCTAAACCCATACTGATTAATGCTAAAGAAATTTATCCTATTTAAAAAGCTAATAAGGTTTTCTTTCATTACTTTTTCTATTATTTTGGAAAAATGTTGAAATCAATGAGATCGGGCGAAAATTTCAACAAAATTATTGGGAGAATTACCTTTATAAATTGGTATTACAACAGCCCTTTTAAGACTCTCAGGGAAAATTCCCGTGCTAAAACTTAAATTTTAGAGAAGATTTAGAGGTCAGGTAATGTTTACAAAATGACTCATTCACAGACATCATCCGTCACTGTCCTACTTCGTTCGTTCATAACTCACAACGTGCAGTTTCTGAAAATATCGCTCATTTTGACAATTGCAGGACAGTTTCAGTGTCGCACCTTGAATAAGTGTTTCACACTTTACAAAATTAAACAAAAAAAGAAAAATTAACTTGATTGGGTTTCTGGAAAGGGAAAACTATTAAAGATAAAGGAAAAATTTTAAAAATTAACTTTGTAGAATAAAGATTTTTATTAAGATTTTTTTTATTTTTTCATTAAAACAAACTTATTTAAAAGTAGAAGCAAACATTTTAACAGTAAAACAGCTAAAGGGTTCGGTTATTTTTAAAATTCGTTTCTTTCCTGTTAGATTTTTTTTAGATTTGTTTATGGTTCAATGGACAGTATTTTACATTGATTTTCTGTTTTGTCCCAAAAGTGGTCTAGGGAAACCCGGGATATTTAATTTTCTACTTATATATAAAAATTTTATTTAAATATTATATATATATA